>NW_007232302.1:0-15649 GCF_000164805.1 Carlito syrichta
CTGACAAAGGCTTAACATCCTGGATCTACAAGGAACTGAAGCGTACTGAAAAGAAGAAAACAAACAACCCCATTATAAAATGGGCAAAAGACATGAACAGACACTTCACAAAAGAAGACATTCGAGCAGCCAACAAACACATGAAGAAATGCTCAACCTCACTAATCATCAGGGAGATGCAAATCAAAACGACACTGAGATACCACCTAACTCCAGTCAGAATGGCAATTATCAACAACTCAAAAAATAACAGCTGCTGGCGAGGGTGTGGTGAAAAGGGAACACTTCTACACTGTTGGTGGGAGTGTAAACTAGTGCAACCTCTGTGGAAAGCAGTGTGGCGATTCCTAAAAGCTCTAAAAATTGACCTTCCATATGACCCTGCAATCCCCCTACTGGGAATATACCCTGAAGAACACAAATCACTCTATAAAAAAGATACCTGCACACGTATGTTTATCGCAGCATTGTTCACAATAGCAAGAACCTGGAAACAACCATGCTGCCCATCAAAAGAGGACTGGATTAAAAAATGTGGTACATATACACGATGGAATACTACGCAGCCATAAAAATGAACAAAATCATGAATTTCGCTGCAACCTGGATGGAACTAGAGTCTATAATACTGAGTGACCTCACACAAAAACAAAAATCCGAATATCACATGTTCTCACTCATATAATGGACCTTGAACATCCAATGCAATACTATGAGAGAATGACTGATGGTACTGGGAAACTATGGGGGGGAGGGGGATGGGATTAACAGTAGCAATATCTGTCGGGGGATGGGAAAACACTTTCTTATCTACAGGGTGCCTGAATGAAACGTCATTGTACACCTACCCTTAACTGTACCCCACAAAACCATAATAAAAAATACTGATTAATAAAAAAAAAAAAGAAAAAGTGAAATGGAAGAAATCCTTGCCACAGATATAAAGGTTTATATTAGTTAAAAGGAGAGCCCTTCCATGAGAACAACAAATATGATAAATAATTCAAATGGTTTAGCTGTAGCTTAGTGTATAAATCTAATGGAGGGGAATTAGAGTAATTTCCTTTCCATAACTTTGAATTTCTCTATCAAGTGGAAGGACAGGTTGCCTGGTAAAAATAAGATTATAGAGAATTGGAAGTCTGAGGAGAGTTTGGAGGTTGAAAGGTACTGTGGACCATGGTGAAGCAAGTTGAGTTAGTTTATCAAGCAGGGCTGTTGGGTACAGTTGAGAATAGATTGAGACTTCATATGGCATTGGTGAAAATTATACAAATAGCTTCAGGGTTGTTAAAGATATTATCAACTTCCTGGGCTGCATGATATTTTTGAGCATGTATCATCAGTAGTCCAAAGGCAGGTAGGGAGCAAAAACAATTTGTATTGGACTTTTTACAAGTAAGTGAATCAGATAGTAGGGAAGGGGTTGGGGCAGTAGGTGAGGCTACCGGTTAATGGTAGGAATAATAAAACATACACCAGAAAGCAAGGAGGTGGACAGTAGATTAGGCTAATCAACAGACAGAGCATGGATGTACCAATGTACTAAAATTTTGGTGAGAGTCTAGGCACTATTATATTTAGAAAATTGTATCAAGGAGCTAGAAGAAAAGCATGTACTCAGAGGGTGAGATGCCTGGGTTATGAAAGCCCCATGCTTGTAGACATTTAAGCAATCTGTAGTTCTACTACCATGATGATTGATGGGCTAAGATTGCAAAGGAGGAGTATAGATAAAGTATTTCTCACCTTTGAGATAAAATATTCCCTAAACTAAATGTCGGTTACTGCATGGGGCAGAATGGTGGGTGTGAGGTCAATGTATCTCTGGATCTCTTGCACTATAGCATCCCTGTGGGTCCTGTCCTGCTCTGGTGTTTGCCAACCACACGGTGTCTGCCAATCACATGCAAAAGACTTGAGGTAGCTTTTATTTGATTGTTTCATCATT
Source organism: Carlito syrichta (assembly GCF_000164805.1). Taxonomy (NCBI): domain Eukaryota; kingdom Metazoa; phylum Chordata; class Mammalia; order Primates; family Tarsiidae; genus Carlito; species Carlito syrichta. The sequence goes on from NW_007232302.1 coordinate 1,952, forward strand.
GTCCTGTTCCAGTTGGACATGGGGAGATGGAGAAACTATGTGTCACTACCTCCATAAGGAAATAAAAGAAACAGAGATTCTGTTTCCTGCACAAAAGGGATGCTCATAGGAGACTTAAATATATGCATCTATAAAACACAGTTGAACTGTGGTGTTCATTTCTCAACTCTGATTCTCTATTTTGTGTGTTTGGTCTTGACAGACTCAGCAATCTGGGATCTTTAGGATTCACCTGCATCCCAGTCGTTTAACCACTGTTGGCATGCCAGTTTTTATTTTAAATATATCAATTCCAAAAGGGTGATAACTACCCAGTGCAATAAATGATTAATAAATAGAAAAATAGAATAAGATATTTACTTGATTCTGCAAAGAGGAACAAGAGAGTCAACCTATATTTAGAATGTAATATCTGACATGCTGTAATATTTATTATATTACTTTATAATTCCTAAAATGTGCCCTATGTTGGACATTACCTTGTTTGTTTACAAAGAAGCAATTATATTTCCTATGGACACCGAGGAATATGTGGTCATTCCCTTATTATCCTCCTTAAATAGATATGGGACCAAAGATATGGAGAGGCAGTCATAAGTCTCAGGTCACACAGCTACCTGTTTTAGAGTCAGAATCTGAAGTCACCCACTGTTAAAATCTATAACTCACATTGTAGTAGCACTGCAATGCTGCGACTTTGTTCAAATGGTACTTCTCAACTACCAGAAGATTATGTCTTTGTAATGGATCTTGTGAAAAGTTTGTGATTTGATAGCAATCACATAGAAAAAGTCATATCAGGCATGTTTTAAATTTCACCATTTCTTGTTGATAGGTGGCATTTCATCAAAAAGAGAGAGGTGATATAAAATGGTCAGGAACTACTTTTAAAAACAAGATGCTGTAGAATGGAAAAGTACAGAGTCAGGATGAAAATAAGAAAGGGGTACTATGTGTGGACAACACCTAAGAAAAAAATCAAAATGGAAAGTGAAAGTGAGTGAAAAATGTGGCATTTGAAGGAGTTGTGCATGTACACAAGATTTAATGCCTGAGGAAAAAAATGTTGTAGACTATTTTAAGCCATAAACAACAGAGATCTCCTAAGTGTTAACGAAGCTATTTGGCTGAGTCTGTGCCATGTAATAGAACACAAAAGCACTGCTCCTCACAATGGGTACTAGAAAAGGAGTTTTGGGGGCTGTCATTCTAAATCGCACTATTTGGAAGCATCCTCTCTTTATAATGGAAGGGCAAAATGGCTTTAAATAATCTCAGAAAAATTGGTGAAGCTGTGATGGATATAAGTTTCATGGGGTTTTATCATACAAAATAAGTCTCAATGAATCAAATCACAAAACATGTTACAGTAGTAAAGGAAACATCCTCTTATCCAAGGACTTAGTCAAAAGGAAAACTGACAAAAAACAATGGAAAATTTTCTTTTTTTCTTTTCATCTTTTAAGAAATTATAAAGATATGGGGTACAGTTCAGGGTTAGGTATACAAATGTTGATTATGCAGGCACCCTTGTTGATGAGGTATGCTCCTCCCTCCCCTAGCAGTTTCCCTCAACTGCCAATTCCACCCCCCATCCATGACACTTTCCCACTATTGCATCCTCGCCAGCATCTGTTGCGGTTTGTTTTATTAGTGATGGTCATTCTTACTGGGGTTAGCTGGTATCTCAATGTGGTTTTGATTTGCATATCTGCTGATGAGTGAGGTTGTACACTTTTTCATATGTCTGTTGCCTGCCCTTATATCTTCTTCAGAAAAGTGTCTTTTCATGTCTTTAGCCCACTTTTTAATGGGACTGTTTTCTTCTTTTGGCGTGTTTGAGTTCCTTGTAGATCCTAGATGTTAGACCTTTGTCAGACATACATTTGGCACATATCTTTTTCCCAAACTGTGGGCAATCTCCCTGCTCTCTTGATGGTCTCTTTTGCTTTGCAGAAGCTCATTAGTTTGATGAGGCTCCACTTGTCTATCTTATTTCTTAAGGTATGGGCACTCAGGTTTCTGAATAGGAATTGGTTGCCAGTTACAATTTCCATAAGGGTGTCTCCTGCATTTTCTAAGATTCTTATAGTTTGAGGTTTAACGTATAGGTCTTTGATTCATTTAGAGTTAATTTCTGTGTATGGTGATAGGTGCGGGTCCTGTTTCAATCTGTACGTAATCAGCCAGTTTTCCCAGCACCATTTACTGAATAGATTCTCCTTTTCCCAGTGGTTGTTGTTGGAGGCTTTGTCAAAGATGAGTTGGTTAAGAAATTGAGACTTTGCTTCTGGAATCTGTATCCTGTTCCATTGATCTATGTACCTGTTCTTGTATCAATACTAGGCTGTTTTGATTACTGTAAACTTATAGTAAAGTTTGAAGTCTGGAAGTGTGATACCTCCTGCTTTGTTTCTTTTGCTAAGGATTTTTTTTTTTGCTATTCGTGGTCGTTTATGTTTCCATATGAATTTCTGTATTGTTATTTCCAGGTCTGAGAAGAATGATGTTGGTAACTCAATGGGTATTGCATTAAATCTGTAGATTGCCTTTGGTAGGATGGAAATCTTAACAATGTTGGTTCTTCCTATCCATAAACATGGAATATTTTTTCATTTGTCTGTGTCTTCTTGGTTGCTTTGAGCAGTGTTTTGTAGTTCTCATTGTAAAAGTCTTTCACTTCTCTAGTTGGGAAGATGCTGAGGTATTTCTCTTTTTTTGCGGATATTGTGAATGGGACTGTGCTTTTAATTTGAATCTCTCCCTGCTTGTTGGTATATAGGAATGAAACTATATTTTGCACATTTATTTTGTACCCTGAGACTTTGCCAAAGTCCTTTATCAGCGCAAGCAGGTTTTTGACAGATTCTCTTGGATTTTCAAGGTATAGAATCATATCATCAGCAAAGAGGGATACATTGACTTACTCTTTTCCTATTTGGATACCCCGGATTTCCTTCTCTTGTCTGATTGCCCAACTGGGACTTCCAACATCATGTTGAACAAGATGGGTGAGAGTGGGCAGCATTGTCGTTTCCAGTTTTCAGGGGAAATGTTTCCAGTTTCTGTCCATTTAGCAGTATGTTATCTGTGGGTTTATGGTATTTCCTTCTATTGGTATGTTCCTTCTATACCTAGGTGTTTGAGGATTTTCATGAAGAAAGGATGCTGGATTTTATCAAAAGCTTTTTCTGCATCTAATGATATAATCATGTGGTTCTTCTTTTTACATCTGTTGATGTATTTAATTACATTTATGGTCTTGAGATTGTTGAACCAGCCCTGTGTCCTGGGGATGAAGCCTACTTGGTCATAGTGGATGATTCTTGAGATGTGTTTTTGGATCTGATTTCCTAGAACCTTGATGAGGATTTTTGCATCTATATTCATAAGGGATATTGACTCGTAGTTCTCTTTTTTGTTGGACCTTTACCCGGTTTGGGTATCAGTGTAATGTTAGCTTCATAAGATGATTTGGGGAGAATTCCATCTTTCTCAAATGCCTGGAATACTTTCAAAAGGATTGGTATCAGCTCCTCCTTGTATGTTTTGTAGAATTCTGCTGGAAAGTCATCCGGTCCAGGGCTTTTTTTTTTTTTTTTGTAGGTAGTATTTGTATAACACAGTCAATTTCCTGGGCTGTTACTGATCTATTTAGTGTCTCAATGTCTTCTTGTTTCAACCTGGGGAAGTTGTATGATGTAGAAAGTCCTCCATTTCATTTAGATTATCAAGTCTTTTTTTTTTCCATATAGATGTACATAGCAATCTCTGATCATCTTTTGTATTTCTTCAGAGTCAGTTGTGACTTGATCTTTTGTGTTTCTGATTGTATTTATTTGAGGTTTTTCTCTCTTTTTCTTGATAATTCTGGCTAGTGGCCCATCAAACTTGCTAATTCTTTCAAAGAACCAACTTTTTGTTTTGCTGGTATTTTCTATGGTATTTTTGTCTACTTTGTTACATATTTGGGTTCATATTTTGGTTTTTTTGGATTATTCTGTTAAGTTGGGTTTTGGTGATCTCTTTCCAGCTCCCTTTGGTGATTTTTTTAGGCTTTCCACTTGTGATCCTTCCATTTTCTTGATGTGTGCCCTTAGAGATACACAAATTCCCCCTTAGAACTGATTTCATGGCATCCAGAGGTTTTAGTAAGATGTTTCTTCATTTTCTTTTCTTTTTTTTGAGTTGGAGTCTCACTCCGTCACCCAGACTGGAGAGCAGTGGCTGCTTCCAGCCACTGCAGCCTCGACCTACTGGGCTCCGGTGATCCTTCCGCCTCAGCCTTCCAAGTAGCCGGAATTACAGGCATGCGCTACCATGCCTGGCTGATTTTTTGGTTTATTGTAGAGATGAGGTCTCACTGCCGAGGCGGGTCTCAAACCCACGGGCTCAGGCAATCCACTCACCTCAGCCTCCCAAAGGCACGGGATTACAGGCTGAGCCACCGAGCCCAGCTTGTTTCTTCATTTTCATTTGTTTCCAGGATCTTTTCATTTCTGCTTTGATTACAATGTTAACCCAGCAGTTGTTCAGCATCATGCTGTTTAGCGTCCATGTATTTGTGGGCTTTGGGAAAATGTTGTTGATGTTGATATTCATTTTTATTCCACTATGGTCTGAGAGTGTACATGGCAAGATTCAACCTGATGGAATTTGTTTATGCTTAATTTATGACCAAGGATGTGATTGATCTTGGAGTATGTTCCATCTGGTGATAAGTAGAATGTACATTCTGTGGTTATTGGACAGAATAATCGTAGGTATCTAATAAGTGCATTTGGTAAAGCATCAAGTTTAGGTTCTGGATCTCCCTGTTGATTTTTTTGCCTTGGTGATCTATCTAGGGCTGTCAGTGGGGTATTCAATTCCCCTGCTATAATAGTGCTAAAGTCAATATCTTTTTTTTTAGTTTACTTAGTAGTTGCTTTATAAATGCTGGTGCTCCTGTGTTGGGTGCATACATGTTTATAATGGATATTATTGATGGATTGAGCCTTTTAACATTATGTAGTGCCCTTTTGCATCTTTGTTAATTTTTGATAGCTTAAAGGTTGTTTCATCTGATATTAGGATCATGACACCTGCCTTGTTTTGTGATCCGTTTGCCTGTAAACTGGTTTTCCATCCTTTAACTTTGAGTCTGTGGGTGTCCCTTGTAGTAAAATGAGTCTCCTGGATGTAGCAAATAACTGGGTCATGATTTTTTATCCAGTTTGCCATTCTGTGTCTTTTCAGTTGTTCATTTAGTCCATTCACATTCAGGCTGATTATTGAAATGTGATTGTTTATGGTTGTCATGAGGTTCTTATGAAGTTTTTTCTTTGCTTGTTTTCTTTTGGCTTTGGGGTTAATGTATGTGTGTGTTTTCAAGTTTCTTGTTGCACTATATTCTCTGTTGATTCTGTGCTCTGCTGTTCTCTTGGGAAGTGTGTGATCATTCTTTTTTTTCTTTCTTCTGTGAGTAATATCTTTTTTAAGCGTCTCCTGTAGAGTTGGTCTGGAAGCTGCATAATCTCCTATGGATTGGATGCCTGGTAAGGATTTTAATTCTCCATCACTAATGAAGTTGAGCTTGGCTGGATAGGAAATTCTTGATTGAAATAGTTTATCTTTGAGGACTTTGAATATAGGTCTCCAGTCCCTACTTGCTTGTAGTGTTTCTGCCAATAGGTCTGGTGCTATTCGGATTTGTTTTCCCTGGTAAATAATCTGAGCTTTCTCTCTTGCTGCCTTCAGGATTTTTTTTTGTACCTACTTTGTGTAGGTGAGTTACTATGTTTCTAGGGGTTGGTCTTCTCATTTGTTTTCTTGTGGGGGTTCTCTGTATCTCTTGTGCTTGGCTAGTCTCTTCTCTGGTGTGATGAGAAAATTTTCTTGGATTACCTCCTGGAGTATTTGCTCCAAGTTGTTCTCCATTTCTATTTCTTCTTCTGGGATACAAATCAGGTGTAGGTCTAATCCAAAGTGTCTTCAAAAGTTACCTTGTTTTTGAAGATGTCCTAGATGATTTCCCAAAGCAAGTCTTTCTGGATTCTTGTCCATTCCTGTGTTCCTTCATTTGTTAGATCTTCCATTCATGAAACGTGTTTTGTGTTCTATAATATGGTATCATCAGTCTGAAATGTGTGTGGGTGTGTTCATGGGTGTGTTTTAAACTACTCAAAAGTAAAGGATCCATTTTAATATGGTAAATATAAAGCAAATATAAAGTCTTATTTCAGTGAAAACTTAGAAATGTATCAAAACACTCAATATGATTTGCACAAGCAATAGATTACAAAAGCAATGAATACATTTTTACAAAGGAACATTTGTTTTAATATCCAAGTTTCTCCAGGAAAATCAAAGCAAATCTCTGAATCACATTTTCCACAAAAAAATGAAGTAGCAAATCAGGGTTACTTTATACCTTTTCCATTTTAATCAGGAAGTACTCAATAAAGTCCCAAGGGTTATTGATGTTCAGAGGTTCCTGATGTTCTTTTGCTTGCTCCAGAATAAACTTTTCTAGGGAAAATTTACCTTAGGCATCAGGTCCTGGAGCTAAGCTACCCTGCTTTAGACAATATCTTAATAATTTGATATGTTTCACATACACCAAAGCAACTTATTTAGACTGGCATTTTGACCCATAGTCAAGAACTCTGGGTTCTACATCAGGTACATTCATTGTCTTGGTGCAGCTACTTTGGAAAATATGCTTTGTAACTCTGGGTCTGTTTCGTTTTCAAAACACAAGAGGGTAGATTATTTGTTCTCATGGGTACTTCCTAGGTGGGATATATCATGATCTTATCATCTACACAAAATTTTAATTTTAAATAATTGTACAACATAAGCTACTAACATTTTCTTACTGTGTACCATAGTGAGAAGTACATGAACACCCACTTATCTGTAAATATGAAAAAAAATCAGAAAACCGACTTCTAAAAAAAAACAATTAACTACAAATAATGCATTCTATTTTTAGTCTTTTCTCCTTTATTTGATGTTTTAAATTTTATTTCTAAACATTAAATTGATTGGATAACCCACTAATGGGTTAAAGTAACAATTTGATACATGTTACTTGGTCATTTTTAAATGGGATAGAGAGAAGGGGTAAGAATGAGCAATAGATTGTCCTGTACATTATTATCCATTCACAGAGAACCTGGACCTTACCTTCATCCCAAGAGTGCTTATAATTGCAAGATTTTCATGTAAATGTTTAACATCAATTTGCAATCGCTGATCACTGTAGTCAATACAACCCTGGAAAAAAATGATAGAGCTGATCACACTGCAGGGAACACAGGCCAGAAGGAAAGTTGGGTTACAGGGAGATGTTAAAAATTAATAAAAGTGAGGTTAGTACACAATTATCATATAAAACTTAAATTTGCTGTTAAAAACAATTGGAAGGGGTTGAATTCTAATATTTTTAAGAATAGGAACTGCCTTGACCTACCATCATTTCTATAAATTCCACATGCCTAAAAATAAAATTTATTGTGTTTCCCTAAGAAAACTGTCTAATCTAGTCCAGTTGTTTTCTGTCATGTTGTTAATATTCCTTCAAGTAGTCTATTTGCATTATTGTCTAAACTTTTTCAATTCACAAAGGAATTCAAATAAAAAGAAGTCATTAAAAATATCTTGAATGCCAGTCATGGTGTTAAGCATCTACAGTCCAAGCTTCTTGGTTGGATCCAGGGGGGAGGATCACTTGAGCTCAGGAGTTTGAGACAAGCTTGGGCAAGACAGCAATATCCCCTCTCTTACCAAACATCTATATACTTAATGCATGGAATTTGTCTCTACATTTAAATGAGTAAATAATTCCTCATGATGCTCACTGAAAACTGAGCAACCTAATAAGAGAAGATGCTGAGAAAACTTGAAATTGTATTTCACAAAATACAGTGAAAAATATTGTGTTCTATTCAAGTAGAAGAGAAGAATAATGAGAGAAAAATAAGAGAAAATGAAGTTATTGTATTCAGATATTTGGAAAAAATGTGTTATACTTTTGGAAGGAGGTTTCCTATGTGTAATAAAGAGTATGACTCCATTTTGTGATATTTTGTATCAAACCCAATATTAGTTTTACTAATTTTATTTCTAAAATTTTATATGAAGAAAGTAGCCAGAGATCACATAATTTATATGGATTGAACTGTTTACTATGCATAGAAGCAAAAACTTGAAACAACCTATCCTACCAAAATAGAGGATTAGTTAAAGAAACTGTGGTACATTCAATGTAATAAACCACTGAACTACTTAACTAATCATATTCTTGGAAAACACAAGTTGAACATATGAAAATATTCACTGTATATATTATATTTTAAAATACATTTAGAGAACAGCATACACAGCATATGACTCATTTTCTTACCCCTTTTAATTCATCTCTTTCCTCATTCCTAGGTATTATGTATCAAAAGCCCAAGCAGTGTTCACTAACACTATTACCCTATTTCCAAACATGTTCTAAGGAATAAATGAGATGATACAAATATTTGTATCAATGGTAAATTTTCTATTAATAGAAAAATTAAAATAGAATACAACCTATCTGAGCAATAATATGACATTGGTTTAAAAACACAACATCTGTTCCCCATAAAGAATATGTAATACCAGCAGTAAGCTAATGAGTTCTTTAAGAATATTACAATATTGAGGTTGTAAAACCGCATGTGTCTTGTGGTCCTGATCTTGTCCCTTACCTACCTGGTCTTCTGCCCACCCCTTGTTCTCCACCGTCTCCCAGTCCTGCATGCACAACACATATCTGCACACTGCAGAAATCTGTGTTGCTTTGGCTCCCTGTCTTCATATCCACACTCCTCCAAGGCAGTTGAATTGCCATCCTGCATGTTGGGAGAATTTGGCTGCCCCTACATTGTTTATCAAGGGTTTTTAGGAAAGTTAAATAATATTTCAATTTAATGTAGCCAAGACTGCTAGTTGATTACCAAAATTCTCCTCTTCCACCTGGGCACAGAGTGAACAACATTTTCCAGCTTCTCCTACAGTTGTGACCCTGTTAGAGAGCACATAGAGAAAAGCTAGGCAGACAGGCAGGATACGTCCCCTGGTAACAATGTAGTGAACTTCTAGTAGACATCTGGACTGATGCACTCACATTGGTAAACAAGCTCCCTGAGCGCCTCCCAAGTTAGAGTTTAAGTACTCACTGCTGGGATGGAAAAACAACCTATCAGGTCCCTACCAAGTACCAACCAATCAGCTCATCATTAGGGCCTTACCTCCTGCCAATTGGTCCTCAGTACTGACCAATTAGAACAGCTAGTGCAGGCCAATCAGCTCACAGCTACTGTTAGCCAATCAACTTGGTCTTAGGGCTGTATTTACAGTAGGTTTCAGCTTCAAATTGGCAAGCCCTCCGGTCCCCTCCCACTGTGGAAGTTTTTCTGTCCTCTCAATAAATCCTGCTTTCTCACTTTCTGGCTGCTCATGTCCCTCATTCCTCCTGGGTGTGAGACAAGAACCTCAACCTGAAGAGCTGCAGTAGATCATTGGAGCCAAAGAACCATGCACTCTGGAGGCTGACTTGCCAGCTGGCAAAGCCAGGTGAACCAGGAGAGCTGCTGGAAGAATGTGAGACTCTGAAGCTGAGACAGAAGCTGAGACACTCCGGGGACTAGGCTTGCAAGCCCACTGACTCAACAACACTTCCAGGGCTTAGATTGCCAGCCCATTAAAGCTAGTACTTCTGGGACTGGGCTTACCAGCCTCTTGAGCTGACCCTCTCTGGGGTTTGGCTGGCCAACCCAGAGTTATTCCTGTGGAAGGGGACTTAAAAAGACATCTACAACGTAAAAAATTAGGCTAAGCATAAACTCAGTCTTTGCACAGTTAAGCATGTACTCAGCCTTTGCACAGTTAAAAAAAGTTCCCTTCCTGGAAACTGCCAACAGCACCTGCTGGCTAGGTTAAACTGTTTAACAGCTTTTTTTCACTTCTGTGAACCACACTAGCATTGCTTAAAAAGTACCCAGGCCTCCAGGGTGTTGTGGTTTGGCCGACTTGGAAAGTCCCAATGTGGTTTTGCCCCCATTTAAGCAACCCTCTACAGCAAATGGGGGCCTTTGCTGTGGGACTGGCATGGCTAGCAGGTAAGTGACCACTGGCTCGGCTCTTGGCTAATAAACCTCTCCTTTTTATACCTTGTACTTTTGGTGTCGGTGTTAATCTCTCGGTCCCTATTTCACTCCCATAACTCTCCGTAATTTAAAATAAATGTGTTAGTTATATATTTATGGAACATTAGTAGTTAGATGATTTGTGTTCACTGAATTTAATGTTTCATGGGGATGGTGTATCACCTTCATAGATTCTAAATACAGATGAACGATCTTTTTAATAGAAAAATTGTCCATATTTTTATGTTAAATTGTGTTTTATAAATTTTTCTAAATGCTAATAATTTCTTAAATTGTTGGTCTATTTGGAGTCTTTACAATTTATAAACCCACACACATTTCCCAAATGGAAGCATACCTGATTCTTGGGTGAATTTTTCAACCACTGGGAATCTTCCTCTGCCAGAAAATTATTGTTTCCAATCAATCAAGGCTTCATTGATTGTTTCACATCCATGCAATGCTATGATAGGTTGCCTTCCAAAATACACAGTGAGCACAGGACCATAATCTTTTGCTAGCTTGAGAAAGAACTAAAGATGAAGGAAAAATGATAATTTCAAAACTGAAATGTAGATAAGTGAGGGAAATGCTTTTTTTTTTTCATTAATCAGTATTTTTTATTATGGTTTTGTGGGGTACAGTTAAGGGTTAGGTGTACAATGACGTTTCATTCAGGCACCCTGTAGATAAGAAGTGTTTTCCCATCCCCCGACAGATATTTGCTACTGTTAATCCCATCCCCCTCCCCCCCATAGTTTCCCAGTACCATCCGTCATTTTCTCATAGTATTGCATTGGATGTTCAAGGTCCATTATATGAGTGAGAACATGTGATATTCGGATTTTTGTTTTTGTGAGAGGTCACTCAGTATTATAGACTCTAGTTCCATCCAGGTTGCAGCGAAATTCATGATTTTGTTCTTTTTTATGGCTGCGTAGTATTCCATCGTGTATATGTACCACATTTTTTAATCCAGTCCTCTTTTGATGGGCAGCATGGTTGTTTCCAGGTTCTTGCTATTGTGAACAATGCTGCGATAAACATACGTGTGCAGGTATCTTTTTTATAGAGTGATTTGTGTTCTTCAGGGTATATTCCCAGTAGGGGGATTGCAGGGTCATATGGAAGGTCAATTTTTAGAGCTTTTAGGAATCGCCACACTGCTTTCCACAGAGGTTGCACTAGTTTACACTCCCACCAACAGTGTAGAAGTGTTCCCTTTTCACCACACCCTCTCCAGCAGCTGTTATTTTTTGAGTTGTTGATAATTGCCATTCTGACTGGAGTTAGGTGGTATCTCAGTGTGGTTTTGATTTGCATCTCCCTGATGATTAGTGAGGTTGAGCATTTCTTCATGTGTTTGTTGGCTGCTCGAATGTCTTCTTTTGTGAAGTGTCTGTTCATATCTTTTGCCCATTTTATAATGGAGTTGTTTGTTTTCTTCTTTTCAGTACGTTTCAGTTCCTTGTAGATCCAGGATGTTAAGCCTTAGTCAGACCTAGAGTTGGCAAATACTTTTTCCCAGTCTGTAGGCTGTCTCCCTGCTCTCTTGATGGTTTCTTTGGCTTTGCAGAAGCTTGTCAGTTTAATAAGGTCCCATTTGTCTATCTTCTCTCTTAAGTCCTGTGGGTTTCGGGTTTTGTACAGGAATTGGATGCCAGTTCCGATTTCCATGAGAGTATTTCCTTCCTTTTCTAAGGTTCTTATGGTTTGAGGTTTTACATTTAGGTCTCTGATCCATTTGGAGTTAACCTCTGTGCATGGGGATAGATAGGGGTCCTGTTTCAATCTTCTGCATGTGGTCAGCCAATTTTCCCAACACCATTTACTGAATAGGTTCTCCTCTCCCCATTGGTAGGTGGTGGGGGCTTTGTCGAAGATGAGTTGGTTGAGAAATTGAGGTTTTGCTTCTGGAATCTCAATTCTGTTCCATTGATCTATATGCCTGTTCCTGTACCAATACCAAGCTGTTTTGATGATTGTAGCTTTATAGTAAAGTTTGAAATCTGGTATTGTGATACCACCTGCTTTGTTTTTTTTGCTGAGGATTGTTCTGGCTATTCTTGGATGTTTGTGTTTCCATATGAATTCCTGTGTTGTTTTTTCTAGGTCTGAGAAGAATGTTGTTGGTAATTTAATGGGTATTGCATTGAATTTGTAGATTGCCTTAGGTAAGATGGACATCTTCACAATGTTGATTCTTCCGATCCATGAGCATGGGATATTTTTCCACTTGTTCATGTCGACTTTGATTTCTTTGAGCAGTGTTTTGTAATTTTCATTGTAAAGTTCTTTCACGTCTCTGGTTAGGAAGATGCCAAGGTATTTCATTTTTTTTGTGGCTATTGTGAATGGAACTGTGTTTTTTATTTGGGTTTCTGTTTGTTTATTATTGGTGTAGAGAAATGCGATTGTCTTTTGTACATTTATTTCTGTATCCTGAGATTTTGCCAAAGGCTTTTATCAATGTAAGGAGGGCTTTGACCGATTCTCTTGGGTTTTCAAGGTACACCATCATGTCATCTGCATAGAGAGATAACTTGGCTTCCTCTTTCCTATTGAATACCTCTGATTGCCTCCTCTTCTCTGATTGCTTTAGCCAGGACTTCCAATACTATGTTGAACAGGAGGGGAGAGAGTGGGCATCCCTTGTCTAGTTCCAGTTTTCAGGGGAATTGGTTCCAATTTTTGTCCATTTAGGAGTATGCTGGCTGTGGGTTTCTCGTAGATGGCTTTTACTATTTTGAGGTATGTTCCCCGTATGCCTAGATGTTCAAGGGTTTTTATCAAGAAGCGGTGCTGGATTTTATCAAAAGCTTTTTCTGCATCTAGTGATATGATCATGTGGTTTTTGTTTTGACATCTGTTGATGTATTTAATTACATTTATGGTTTTACGAATATTGAACCAGCCTTGCATGCCAGGAATGAAGCCTACTTGGTCATGATGGATGATTTTTGAGATGTATTGCTGAATCCGGTTTGCTAGGATCTTGTTGAGAATTTTAGCATCTATGTTCATCAAAGATATTGGCCTGTAGTTCTCTTTCTTTGTTGGATCTTTACCTGGCTTGGGTATCAATGTGATGTTGGCTTCGTAAAATGATTTGGGGAGAGTTCCATCTTTTTCAATCGCCTGGAATACCTTCAGTAGGATTGGTATCAGCTCCTTCTTAAATGTCTTGTAGAATTCTGCTGGAAAGCCATCTGGACCAGGGCTTTTTTTTGTAGGAAGTTTTCTTATTACGTGGTCGATTTCCTTGATTGTTATTGGTTTATTTAGGGTCTCAATTTCTTCTTGTTCCAACCTAGGTAGGTTGTGTGATGTCAGAAAGTCTTCCATTTCCTTCTGGTTTTCAAGTTTGTTTCCATACAAGTGTACGTAGTAGTCTCTAATGATCTTTTGTATTTCTTCAGGGTCAGATGTGACTTCATCTTTTGTGTTTCTGATTATGCTTATTTGGTTTTTTTCTCGTTTTTTCTTGGTCAGTCTAGCTAGGGGACCATCAATCTTGTTTACCCTTTCGAAGACC
>NW_007232303.1:0-3970 GCF_000164805.1 Carlito syrichta
AAAAAAAAAAAAAAAAAAAGAATCAGTAGAAAGGGAGAGATTGAAGACATACAAGAGAAATCATTGGGCTGCAAGCCCCCAAGAGGGTGCCACAGCTATATATCCACACACTTGGCACAAAATAGATGCTCAATAAATATCTGTGAAATGAAGCCATGACTATAGGCAAGAGGGGATGGAACCCAGGAACAAGAGGCAAAAGGAGGACTGGACCAGGTGACATGTTGAGTTCACTCTACCTTCTGCTGCTCACTCTTCTTGCATGTGGCCCAGTGTGGCTGCCCCATGATCTCCTGACCTCTCAGTGCCAGTGCCCACCACTGACTCCCCATGGGCACTGGATCCCATGGTTCAAACTCAAGACAAAAGCTGGGCTGCCCCTGGGAACCTTTGAGATGATGCCTGCCCTGGATGGCAGTTGTGTCTAGGGAAACCAGGCCTCAGGGTCTGGGTCGAGGGAGCGTGGCTAAGAGTGACTTACGTTGTGTTTTCCACACTAACTCTCTGACCCAAAATACCTGGAAGTAAGAGGTCCCTGGTTTCATAGACGAGTAGATGGTTTATAAAACCATCTACTAGAGAAGATATTTACTTTAAGTAAGAAAGCATGGCCAGGATGTCCTCCCTCAGCTCTGGACCATGCCAAAAATGGACATGCCACCAAGTTTCAGTGGCAACAGCGGCTGCCCCAGGATGTAGAGAAGATGAGGGAAGGTAGAGACTGCTCTTTTATACTTAATATACCTCATATATTTTGAGTTATTTTAATGCTTACAATAAACTTGATTAGCCCTAAAAAATAATTTATGTTGCCTTTTTAAAAATTGAATTTTAGGGCAACCTTCTCAGTCCCCTCCTATTCTGGGTGCTTTTCTGTCCTCTCAATAAATCCTACTTTCTAAAAAAAGAAAATTGAATTTTAACTTGAGAATATTCATAAATACATTCTTTGTAGAAAGTGAAAATATTACAGATAAAGTTAGTTTCCCAGACCACCCTCCAATCTGCCCCCTAGTCTGCCCCCCAAGCAACCCACAGCAGAGTCCCATTAGCAGTTTGGGGTGAAACATCACATCTTTCAAAATGCATTTTCAAGCCGGGCTCAGTGGCTCAGCCTGTAATCCCGCGCCTTTGGGAGGCTGAGGTGAGTGGATTGCCTGAGCCCGCGGGTTCGAGACCCGCCTGGGCAACTTGGCGAGACCTCATCTCTACAATAAATCAAAAATCAGCCGGGCATGGTAGCGTGCACCTGTAATTCCGGCTACTCGGAAGGATGAGGCGGAAGGATCGCCGGAGCCCAGCAGGTCGAGGCTGTGGTGGCCGGGAGCGGCCACTGCACTCCAGTCTGGGCGACAGGGTGAGACTCCAACTCAAAAAAAAAAAAAATGCATTTTCATACATATATATGCTCCCACAAAAATACGTAGTTAGGGATTTTGAAGGAATTAAACATGGAATATTTTCACACAGCACTTTCTTTCTGCCGGACCTTTTCTCTCAATTCCTTGTCTTCAGGCGTATCCCTCAGGAGCCTAACCCCTCTGAAGTTCATTTCCCTTTCCCTGGGGGTAACAAGTCCTTGGTCTTTCCAATGCTGCCCCTAAGGCCTCCAGCAGAAATCTCTGGGATAGGGACATACACTTGGGACATCCTTACACTGCAGTCCCCCTATTATCTGCAGTTCCCTTTCAGAGGCTTCAATTACTGAGATCCAAAAATAAGAGAGTATATTACAATAAGTTACTTTGAGGGAAAAAGGAGTGAGGGAGAAACCACATTCACATAACTTTTATTAGAGTGTATTGTTATCATTCTATTTTACTATTAGGTATTGTTAATGTATAAATTAAAATTCATCATGGGTATGCTGTACAAGGGGACTTCAAAAATTTTGTAGAAAAATATCAGAATGGTGTCAGTTGAACAAACTGAGATATCCGTGGTGTTGGCTGATGTTTGCACTGTTAATCGTCAGTCCTCTTCAATTAGGGCACAAACAAGATGAATTTTTCCCTCAAAAATTGATGTGGCCAGATGTGGTAGCTCACACCTATAATCCCAGCAGTTTGGGAGGCTGAGGTGGGAGGAACACTTGAGTCCAGGAGTTCGAGAGCACCTAGACAGCATAGAGAGACCTCATCTCTACCAAAAAAAAAAAAAATCAGAAAATTAGCCAGGCATGGTGGTGCATGCCTGTAGTCCCAGCTACTCAGGACACTAAGGTGGGAAGATCTCCTAACTGGGAGGTAGACGCTACGGTGAGCCATGATCCATGACACTACACTCCAGTCGGAGTGACAGAGTGAGACTCTCAACTAAAAAAAAAAAAAAATCGATGTGGATGGTCTACTGCTGAGGGCTTTATCTTCAATACTGTCTAGTCCCTTCTTAAATTGAGTTATCCATTTATAAACTACTGACTTCTTTGTGGTATGGCCTCCAAATGCTTTTTTGTAAAGCATCAGTGATTTCACCATTCTTCCACCCAAGCTTCACCATCAATTTGCTGTTTGTACTTGCTTTAAACTGAGTAGAATTCATGTTGTTCTGTTACAGTCTCTTTTCAAACTGATGTCTTGGCCAGGCACCATGGCTCATGCCTGTACTAGGGGCTGAACTGCTACTGGGGTCTGGGGGTTGGGGGTGTAAGGCAGGAGGATACTTTGAGCCCAGGAGTACAAGACAGGCCCGACAACTTAGAGAGATGCTCTCTCTACAAAAAAGTAAATGAATAAACAATTTTAAAAAACACTGATCCTTCTTAGTTCCTCAAACTAGAGCCTGTTATTACAAGTCTGTACACATTTATGTTGGAGAAAAAAACATCGAAATTCATGCATAATTTTTTCATAATACATGTTTTCCATGAGTGTTTTGAAGATCCCGTATATAAGAAAAAACAGTATATATAGGGCTCAGTAGTATCTGCAGTTTCAGGCATTCATTCACTAGGGGTCTCAGAAAGTATCCCCTGAAAATAAGGGAGGACAACTGTACTAAAAAACTATCCCTTAAATTTATGTTAAGTTCAAATTTAGCCGAGTGGCCTATATTTTATCTGTCAATCCTATCCTGGGGCCCTTAAAAACACCAGAAGTCTTATTATCCCCCTATGAGATTCAGTATGTCTGGGTGGAGCCAGCCAGGAATTCGTATTTTTAAAAACGTGTTCAGATCACCTGCCCGGTTGGAAGCCCTGCACTCTGCCACACAAGGCTGGCCGAGGGCGAGGCTCCCCTCCGTAGGAAAATACATATTTTCATGCTTATTCATTCCTCAATCTTTAACGAGTTAGGCGAACAGCAGTCCGTCTGGGACTTCTGGCGTGGGGGAGCCCTCTTGGGTGTGGCGTCCTTACCCTATGATTAATACACAACCAGCTGGGCTGCTTCTCCGCGGGCCGCACCACTCCCTTTGGACTCACTGATTTTTGAGGTCCCGATCCAGACAGGCTTGGCGAATCGCTCCCCGCCCAACCGCCCAAACTGCAGCCCTCAAAACCAACCCCCTAGCAGAGGGCTGGAGGGGGGAAGTGGGCGTGGCCAGCGGCAAAGAAGAGGCGGGGCAGGCTGGGCTCCCGGTCCCCTCCCACACGCCCCCGCGGGCTGTTCGGCTTTTCTCCCGGGAGCCCCCGCCCACCCGCAACCCCCGGCCTGTCTCTGCGGCCCCGCCGGGTTCCCTGGGTCTTGAGAAGGAAGGGCAGCGCCCTGAGGGGGCGTGGCCAACAGAAACAGCCAATCACAGAGGGAGCTGGGGGCGCGGCTTGAAACTTCAGCACCGCGGCTGGGCCAATCAGGGCGGAGCTGAGCCCCACCTGGGCCCAGGTGCGTGCGGCCTCGCCTCTCCCGGTGGCTCCGCACGCGGGGCGCAGCGGGCCCTGGGTCTCTGCGAGGCGGCGAGGCTGGAGAGGCGTTCCCGATGGATCCGCCGCAGGCCTTCGCGGAGAGTCCGGAAGGCAGCCCGAGTCCGG
>NW_007232303.1:4448-9040 GCF_000164805.1 Carlito syrichta
GGCGCCGCGGCCCGCGCCCCCACCTGCCCGCACCCACCCGGCCCTGGCCACCGCGCAGCCGGGGGCTCGTGGGCCCGGGCGATGCCAAGGCCGCGAACCCACCTGGCCTCTGAACATTCTCGTCTTCGTGGCAGTCCCTCAAAGAGTCTGCGGCAAAAGAGCAAAAGCGGCGGGGCGTGGCGACTCGCGCCTGCCATCCCAGCACTTTGGGAGGTCGAGGCGAGAGGACTGCCGGAGCCCAGAAGTTCGAGAGCAGCCTGGACAACTTAGCGAGACCTCGTCTCAATTTTAAAAAAAATAGAAAAGAAAAATCAAACCAGTATCCTCCTCACCCGCAAAAAACTTTGGAATGCTCTCTTAGTGCGATGCTCCTTTGAGCAGTGGCGGTGGAAGGAATTCTGGATGAGGGGAGGCCAAGCAGAATCTCGTGGCAGTGGTGGCAGCCACAGATGCCAAAACACGGCTTCCAGATTGGGCCGGGAGCACAGCCCTGCCAGTGTCGACTTCTAGAAAGTCCACGTTCACCCTTTCTGTCCACCATGCTAAGGGGGACACTTGGCCCTAAATACCATCCACTCGCAGATAGTGAGTGAGAAGACAGGCTAGTCTGGGGAGGGGTGCACGTGCCTGTGGCTGGCTGTTTTGTGGCCCTGGTGTTGGTAGGGATTTTGGCACAGGAGGAGGAGCCGGGGAAAGATGTGAACAACCCGGGACAAGAAACCTGGAGGGGTGGTTGATGAACTTGGGGCATGGGAAGCCCCTTCTTGAAAGGCTGTGGGAAGGGAGAGGGGTGGCAGAGGCCACTTCTAGGTTGAGAGATGGTGGGAGCAGAGTCCAGGAGGGCGAGAGCCCTGCCCAGCAGGCGGACTGGCAGGAGCATGGCTGATGGAGTGGTAGAACAGCCAGCTAGACAGGCACTAGATTGCAAGGGCCTCTACTCGAGGGCTTTTAGACACAGGCAGGGTTCAGGGGATTGGATCTCTCAGGAACTTCTGCAGAGTTTGGTGTGAGCACAAAACGATAGAATATTAGCTTTCTAGTGCTATTGTAACAAGTTGCCACAAATTTAATGGCTTTAGAGGGCACAAATCTATTATCTCACAGTTCTGTAGGTCAGAAACCTGACACTGGCTCACAGTCTACAGCCGAGTTGTCAGCACAGCCGCATTCCTTTCTGGAGGTTTTGAGGGAGTGTCCCTTGCCTTACCTTTTCCAGCTTCTAGGGGCCACTGCGCTCCTTAGCTCGTGGCCTTCTCTCTATGCAAATCAGCAGTGTTAGGCTGAGTTCTTCTCCTGCTGCCACCTTTGTGCTACTTTTTTTTTCTTTTTAACCTCCCTCTTCCATTTCTAAGGACCCTATTGATTACATGGGGCTCAGATAATCCCGGATAATCTCCCCATCTACAGGTCAGCTGATTAGCAACCTGAATTCCCCTTTGCCATGTAACCTAATGTACATACAGGTTCCAGGGATTAGGATATGGACATCTTTGGGGAGACTTTATTTTATCACAACGAATCTGTAGCTTTTTATCAGATTCTTAAAAGAAGCTGTGACTTAAAAGGGTGGGTGGATGAAGAGTCAGTGGGGAGGCGACACGGTTGGATTCTTCTTCCAGAAAGTGAGCTCTGACAGCATCATGGTGGAAGGCTGGAATGGGAGGAACGGTGGCCAGTTCAGAGGTGGTAGCAGTGGTTCATCACGCCAAGGGCTGATCTCTGGCAGAGGTGGGAGGGGGGTTCAAGAGGGAGAATTAGCAGGCTGGACCACTGGTTGGTTGACGTAAACTAATGGGAAGAGGAGGATGACTCCTGCGTTTCTGACCTGAGCTGCCGAATGATGGATTGTGATGTCCTTCCAAAATGGAGACTGTGGCGAGGTGTGAGATAAACACGGGAGAAGATGCATTTGGGAGTTCCAGGCAGAGATATCATTTAAAAGAAGAGGAAGGGAGCCAGGCACAGAGATTGGGAAAGAAAAATGTGACCTGATCCCCAAGGCTGGCTTAGGTGGTAGGAGGAGATTCAGGAAGCACCGAAGCAGAAAAAGAGTTTCTAGAAGACTGTGGTCAGCAGTGTTGAGTGCCTGTGAGATTCTGGGACTGGACGATTAGGGAGAGTTACCACATAGCAACAGTGCTCTAGCAATGACACAGGTAACCAGGGCTGTGGAAAAGAGTGGGTGGGAGGTGAGAAGCCTGGCCTGGAGGCATGCACCATTCAGCGCATCTTCTGAGTCATGAGGCCCTCAGTTCACAGCTGGTTGTCCAGCTTTGGGACACTCACCCAAGTAAGTGAGAAAAGCAACAGAGCAGTGACATTCCCAACTTGTTCCATGGTATCCATTCCTCTTAAGTTCATGAGAGAACCAAGAAACGGCTGGGTTGTGGTATTACCATGGGCTTGGCCATGTCACGGAGCCTTGGCCCTCACATGGACGCTGATGTCTGGTGCTTTCGTTTTACTTTCTGGGAAATGTGAAGTTTGAGAATCTTGGGTTTAGGCCAGGTGTGGTGGCTCATGCCTGTAATCCCAGCACTTTGGGAGCCAGAGGTGAGAGAATTGCCTGAGTCCAGGGGTTTGGGATCAACTTGGGCAACTTGGTGAGACCTCCTCTCTACAATAAATCAAAAAATTAGCCAGGTGTGGTGGCACTTGCCTGTGGTTCCAGCTACTTGGAAGGCTGAAATGGAAGGATGACCTGAGCCCAGCAGGCCAACCAAAGCTGCAGTGGCTGCGAGCATGCCACTGCACTCCAGCCTAGGCAACAGTGAGACTCTGACTCAGAAAACAAAATAAGAGAACCTTAGGTTTCCGTGCAGGGTCAAGGCTTGGTCTGAGGGATACTACTTGGATGAGGAATTCTGCTGAGCAGTTTCTGCCTGTGGGATCAAGCTGGTCACCTCAACAGGAGAGGTAAACTAAGGCGAAGACCCCATGATGGGCCCAAGCCCTTAGTAACACCATAACCCAGCTGTTTCTCAGTTCCCTCATGCACTTGCATGGGAACAGGCACTGTGGACAGGATGGGAACATCACTGCTTTGTCACTTTCATCAGTTGTTTAGGCAGGTGTCCCAAAGGAGCTGTCCAGCTGTGAGCTGAGGGCTCCACACTTTGGAGAAATCAGTATGCAAAGCCTAAGATGGGAAGAGCAAGGTCCTAGGATGGAGACCATCTCCTTTGAGCCCTGAGGCTGGACTGGTGTCCCTGTGCCTCGCTCTCATTGGCCCTTGTCCTTCCTGCCAACAGCATTCCTCACACATGCCTCCTTGCAAGTGTCCCCCCGGGCAAGGAGGCATGTGTGAGGTGCCACTGCAGCCCTGGCTGGCCTGCTGGGCTCAGGCGATCCTTCCATTTCAGACTTCCAAGTAGCTGGAACCACAGGCGAGCGCCACCACACCTGGCTAATTTTTTGTATTATTGTAGAGAGGAGGTCTCACCAAGTTGCCCGGGCTGGCACAGACTTTTCTCCAGCAGCTGGCACAGTAGGAGCTTCTGGAATATAAGTACACATCAGAAATTCCTATTCCCTGGCTCTCTCTGGAGAAAGAGCAAAGAGAGTTTGATCTCAGTGGTTATCCTGTCTTCTAGTGGCACAGCAGGCGTGGGGGGAGATATGAAGAGCTGTCCAGGAACTCTCAGCTTCAGTGGAGGAGAAGCACTGAAAAGCAAAGTGACTGGGTTCGGTGGCTCAGCCAGTAATCCCAGCACTTTGGAGGCTGAGGTGAGTGGATTGCCTGAGCCTATGGGTCCAAGACCAGCCCAGGCAGCATGGCAAGACCTCGTCTCTACAGTAAATAAAAAATTAGCCAGGTGTAGTAGTGCACACCTGTAGTTCCAGCTACTTGGAAGGCTGAGGCAGAAGGATGGCCAGAGCCCAGCAGGTCTGGGGTGGCCGAGAGCATGCTACTGCACTCCAGCCTGGATGACAGAGTGAGACTCCAACTCAAAAAAAAAAAAAAGCAAAGCACAGGACAGGCTGGGATGTAGCCAAGAGATCAAAGGACAGGAGGACTCTGGAGCTGAGAACAAGGGCAGAGGCTCAGGGATCAGGGGCTCTCTTGGAGGGGTGGGGCAGCCTAGGAACTCCAGGGGCACTTAGGAGAGTAATAGGGCAGGAAGGAAGAGTATTCTCAGGATTCAGTGCCTAGAGGAAAGAGACACAAGAGAGATGCATGCCCAGTGTGGTCAAGCCTGGTGCAGTGAGGCCCAGTGGGGAAGAGCACAGGCCATGGGCAGAAGTAACTTACCTGAAGTTGATGATACAGCTGCAAGCCTCTCACCAGCATGAGCGCCTTTTGTAACTGACATGCTCACCTACTCGCCACCTGAATAGCCAAATACACCAGGGGTGGGGTGTGGTGAAGAAAAGCAGCTTTATTCAAATGCCAGCAGCTGAGGAGATGGCTGGGCTCATGCCTCCAAGAAGCCATCGCCACTTTTGGGCTGTGTGCAGAGGCTTAAAAAGGGAAAGTGGAGCTGGGCTCGGTGGCTCAGCCTTGGGAGGCTGAGGTGAGTGAATTGCTTGAGCCCGTGGGTTCGAGACCCACCTGGGCAACTTGGTGAGACCTCATCTCTACAATAAATCAA
>NW_007232303.1:9354-54505 GCF_000164805.1 Carlito syrichta
AAAGTGGGTATAGGGAGCATGCAGAAGGGTACAGGGTGCAGGTCTGCATACCTCATTCCGGTAACTGTCTTGAGTTATTGTCCATCAGGGGTGCTGGCTGGCACCATCTCAGCCACAGCTAGGTGATAGGTTAACACCTTGAAGTCATCTCTAGATGGGAGAGAGTTTCACCGCCGGGTCTTCATGTCTGGTTTGTTTCAAGGATAGCCCCTGAAATCTATCGACAAATATTGAATAGATAAGTGTGCATGGTGCAGAGGAGTGTCTGGTGGGGAAAAGGGAGAAAAAAACTTTAATACTTCAAGGCTAAATTTGAGGAGTAAGAGAGAAAAGGAAAATAAAATGTAAAATGCATTCCAAAGCTGACATACTGTGTTATACTTTGAGCCCCTTTATATTTGGAAGTTTGTATAATTTTTCAAAGATGGCCACCCAGTTGAACAAACTTTAAACCTGGATCTACCCCTGGCCCTGGGGTTTGACTAGGGGCAAGAAGATGGTGCTTCCAGAGTGAGATAAGAAAAGTAGTCAAAAGGTAGAAAATTAAAGTGAGATAAACAGTGAGAAGGTCAATGGAGAGTATGACCTCAGAGATGATTCTTGTGAATGGAAAATGAAGTTAGGTGGAAAGCAGACAATAGGGCATGAGAAAGTTGCTGAGGCAGGAAGGGATATACGTGTCACTGTCCTCTCATGGGGCAGGAGATGACATCGCTTGGGAATTGGGAAGGTGATGTTGAAAGGCACTAAAAGAAGTCCAGGATTGGGGTAAGAGGAAAAATGGATTCTAGGAGACTCCAGCTTCACCTGGACTTTCGGCCATTTACAAGGAGCATGTGTTTGTGTTACTCAGGTACTTAAGAACTGCTTTTTAAAGGGGATTGGGGTGGGGACTTCCCTTTAGCTGGTTGTTTGGGAAAATAGATAGGTCTGCCAGGGGCCATTTCCAAATTTAACTGTTTGGAATTAGGTGGGTCCTCCTAATTTGTATGTGAGAAGTTTGTAACTGACTATATTTCTTTCTCTTTTTCCTTATATATATATATATTTTTTTTTTTAACAAAGCAGAATTTATTGAGAGGACAGAAACGCTCCCAGTGGGAGGGAGCCCAAGGGGATTGCCCTACTGACTATATTTCTTTACTGTTTTGTTTTCTAAAAGGTCAGAGCTAAATTTAGTGTTCAACCACCATAATTATATTTATCTAGGTGACTAGTAGATTTATTTTCTCTTTCTTCTCCAGGCTTTTTGGTTCTGCTTCTTATTATTTTAAGACTCACAATTTATATGTATTCTAAGCATTTTCTTTTTTTTTTGAGTTGGAGTCTCACTATGCCCAGGAGTGCAGTGGCACACTCACAGCTACCCCAGCGTCGACCTGCTGGGCTCTGGCTATAGTTGATTTTATGCTTCTGTGTCATGACAGAGCTTAACTTCAGGAATGCTCCATCAGGTGTGAATTTCCAGGCCAAACACTGATCATACCTGTCCATGACTGTGATTAAACATTTGAAATAGTTTCTCCTAGCCGGACTCAGTGGCTCAGCCTGTAATCCTGAGCTTTGGGAGACTGAGGTGAGTGGATTGCCTGAGCCCGTGGGTTTGAGACCCACCTGGGCAACTTGGCGAGACCTCATCTCTACAATAAATCAAAAAAATTAGCCGGGCATGGTAGCGCACACCTGTAGTTAAAACTACTTGGAAGACTGAGGCGGAAGGAACGCCAGAGCCCAGGAGGTCGAGGCTGTGGTGGCCGGGAGCGGCCACTGCACTCCAGTCTGGGTGACAGAGTGAGACTCCAACTCAAAAAACAAAAAAACAAAACAAAACAAAAAAGAAATAGTTTCTCCTACCTTTTATTCTCCAAGTCTCCCCTTCTGCCTTCCCTGGTGACTCCATGGCGTTTAAATATGCCACACCTCTGAGTCCCTAACTGTATCACTTCTGCCACCAGGAACCCCTTCTGTCTCCACTGCTCACTTTCCGTCCATATTTCCCCTCCAGTGATCTGATCCATGTGGTCAGGGGCTTGTACTGACAGCTTACAGCAGCGTGGTACACCAGGCCTGCATAGTGTTCTTTCTTGATGCTTCATGCGGTGTGCAAGACCTGGAGAGTCTGAAGACGCAGGAATAGCTTTGATGCTAAAATGAAAAAACATCAAGAACACAGGGATGGCCCTTTGGGCCCCCTCCCACTGCTGGGAACTTTCCTGTCTTCTAAATAAATTCCTGCTTACTTACAAAAACAAAGCACTGGGGTGGCCCATGGAGTGAAGACTTGAACCCAGGCCTGTCGAGTTCCACTGTAACCTTGCTCCTCCCTGGTTTGGAAGTTTTGTTCCCTGGTGCCTTTGCCTCTCTCTTAGTTTCTTGAATGTGGGGGTCTTACCCTATTCTCTGTGGGTATTTGTATCTTGTGTCTCGTGTCTATTAAGTGTGTTCAATAAATGGTTGTTGACCAGTTATTTGTTTTTTTTTCTTCAGTAGACTCTCACATCTTCTAATTATTTAAGAAGAAGAACATCTTCTAGCCTCTTTCTCCCAAATATGAAACTGGAAAGTAAATGGAGTGGATTATGCTGGTGCCCGGTCTGCAGGGCTGGGTACTAGGGTGACGTGGATGCAGTGCTGGTATCATGCATCTGTGCTCCGAGTTGGGTCAGTTGGGGGGCTGTCTTCTAACCTGTCTCTCCTTGTTTGCCCCCTTCCCAGGGCTTTTCATGTACATGAAGTCCCTGCACTGGTCCCTGGCAGTCATGGCTGTGCTCCTGGCAGTCTCTGCAGTTGCTATTGTGGCCCTGGCCTCTAGAGCAGGTATGGTGTGCCCCCACCCCTAGCCCCTCTCCCTGCTGCTCCACCATGACTGTGTCCAACCTTCTAGCTCCTTGAGTACTGGAAAGCGACATGCCCCTGGGGAGACACACCATGAGGACATGGGGCTTGTGAGCAAAGTTCAGAAAAATGTGCTTCTTCCTCGCACCAGACACAGTTTGCGCCTTGACAAGCAATCAGATGCCAACTGCCGCTGGGGAGACTTTGTGCACTACACAGACTGTACAGCCTCCCACCGCATGAAGCATCCCTGCCCACCGTCTTTCCCACCGAGGGCTTGCCAGCTCTATGCCTTCAGATTTGCCCTCTCTGTCAAGGCAGCGGCAGGTTTTGTTTGTTTATTTAATGCACAGACAGTTCGCCCTGCAGCTCACCAGCGGTCTCTGTGCTTGCAGGGACCAGGTGCCAGCCGTGCCCTGAGGGCTGGATATGGTTCAAGGAGCACTGCTACTACCTCTCTGCAGAGGCACAGCCCTGGGAGGACAGCCAAGCTTTCTGCTCAGCCAACCGTGCTACCCTTCCCCTGCTGAGCCACACCCAGGTGAGAAGGCCAGTTGAGGAGTATGCACTATCCAGGTCACAGCACCCCAGCACTGGAAGGAAGCTCAGAGATCTAGTCCAACTCTCCATCATAGGCATCATCAAGGCCCAGAGGAGTAATGTGACATGCAGGAGGACCAGACATTAGGTCTAAGAAGTGGAGGCAGAGCTGGAACACCCCCATTTAGCATGGTGGTCATGAAGTTAGCAGTGAGCTTGGGTGGCCAGCGTGCTGGCCCAGGTCTGATGGAAGAGACCTACCTCCTTCTCTGGGAAAACATGTGGACAATAAATTCCAGTTAGTGGGTGTACTGTCAAGTATGCTGTGATACTGTTGGGTAACAAATCATCCCCAGACTCCTCAGTGATTTAAGACGGTAGCATTTATTTCTTGATGGTTGGCCTGTGAGTTGAATGTTGATAAGCTGATCAGGGCTGGGTTTGGCTAGACGGTCAGCTTCAGGATGCACATTGGCAGGGCTTGGGTGAGGCTGCATGTTGAGTTTGTATTTGTTCCACAAGCCTCTCATCCTTACACCTGAGAGAAACTCTTCATAAGGAACATGGCAGGAGTGCGAAAAGCAAGCCAAACTTTGCAAGCCTCAGTTAAGGCTCATGTCACATCTGCTAACATGCTAGTAGCCAAAGTAATAACATGGCCAAGCCCCACCTCAGAGGGCCAGTCTCATATATTCCATCCCTGGGATGCATGTTTGTTGAATAGTAAACCAGGCAGTGGGTTTAAGAGTAGCTATAAAAAAGATGGATAAACTGGATCTCACCTGTGGCTTAATTGTTTTTTCCACTTTAAAAATAGTGTTAAAGTGCACATTGCCACATGCAGTCACACAGACCATTAATCCTAGCTCCTTATGAGGCTGGGCAGGAGGATCACTTGAGTCCAGGAGTTTGAGGCTGCAGTGAGCTATACTGTATTCCAGCTTGGAAAACAAAGCAAAACCCCATCTCTCTCTCTCTCTTTTAAAATTAATTAATTAATTTAAAAGTACACATAACACAAAGATCCGAGTATCACATGTTCTCACTCATATAATGGACCTTAAACATCCAATGCAATACTATAAGAATATGACTGACAGTACTGGGAAACTATGGGGGGGGGGAGGGAGATGGGATTAACAGTAGCAAATATCTGTCTGGGAACGGGGAAACACCCCATATCAACAGGGTGCCTGAATGAAATGCAATTGTATACCTAACCCTTAACTGTACCCCACAACTTCATAATAAAAAATAAATAATTAATTTTTTTAAAAAGTACACATAACATAAAATTTTCCATCTTAGACACTTTAAATGTACAGTACAGTGGTATTAAGCACATTCATAATGTGCAACTGTCACCGCCATCCATCTCCAGGACTCTTTCATCTCATACCACTGAAAGTCTATATCCTTTCAATTCTAGCTCCTCCTTTCTCTCTGTGTCTCCAGCCCTGGCGACCCCTATTCTACTTCTGTCTCTCTGATTTGGACTGCTCTAAGTACCTCATTTAAGTGGACTCTTACAGCATCTGTCCTTCTGTGAGTTGCTTATTTCACTCAGCATGTTGTCCTTAAAGCTCACCCATTTTGTAGTGCATGTCAGGATTTTCTTCCTTTTTTAAGTCTGGATGATATTCCACAGTATGGATAGACCATATCTTGCTTATATGCTTGTTTCTTAATGGACACTTGGGTTACTTCTGCATTTTGACTATTGTGAATCATACAGCTATGAACTTGGTGGACAAACATCTCTTCAAGGGGCTCTGATTTCAATTATGTTTGGTATATACCCAGAAGTGGGATTGCTGGATCACATGGTGGATTGATTTTTAATTTTCTGAGGAACTACCATTCCTGTTTTCTACAGCATCTGTACAATTTTGCATTTCCACCAATCCTTGGAGTCATTTTACCCAATTTAGGTCAGGTGCCAAGAGTGAGCTGTTCCGATATGTCTGAAAATGTAGCATTCCTTCAGTCAGTGTTTCATCCACATGTATGGAGTGACTACTTTGTGTTTAGCATGGGTGATTTAAATGGAGAGCCAGATGACATGGCCTCTGCCTTCACAAGGCTAAAAGCAGTGAGTGAGGCAGATGTCCACCAAGAAGACAAAGGGACAGATGTGGAATTACCACCTTTATCTGTGCTATGAAGGGAAGGTGCACAGCACTATGAGAGTATATGACAGGAAGCTATGACCTGAAGGTCAAGGTGGGTGAGGTAGCATGGGCCTTTCAAATGAAACCAAAAAAAGATTGTGAGGCTGGGCCAAGCAGCCTCTTGGAATCTTCTGTTCTCTTTGCTCCAATCCAGACTGGTTGCTACCTGGGCCTGCTGCACAGATGTTGTCCTGGAATTTCTGTTCGCCTGCGTCCACAGATAAAAGTAGGGCAGGAGAAGGTCAGTGAGAGAGAGAGATTCTATTTTCTGGGCCTGTTACTAAAGTGTCTTAACATTATAACTAGGGACATGGGATTTATGAGCCAGGAACTGTGGCCAAAAACATGATTTTAGATATCGATGTAGATAACACAGCTGGGCATAGAATTCTTGGTTGAAAATTGTTTTCTCCCAGAATTATGCTGGCTTTGCTCCATTATCATCAGCTCTCAGTTTTGTCATTAAGAAGTCTGAGCCACTCTGATTCCCAATTCTTTTATGTGACTCATTTTTTTCTTCTCTGGAAAATTTTAGGACCTTCTTTGTTAGTTATCTGAAATTTAACAATAATATGTTTCTGTGGGTCTTTTTCTTCATTTTTATTTTACTGTTTTATTTCTAGTTTTAATAATTTTTTGATCCTTCAGATGTTCCTTTTTTATGGTGTTCTGTTCCTGTTTCATAGCTGCAATGTCTTATCTCATTGTGGTTGTTAGGGTTTTAAAAATTTTCTTCTGCTCCCTGCATTATCTCTGTTTTTAAGTGCTTACCTTGGATTTTGTTTATTGTTTGCCTTTTTCATATGATAAATTTCCTTAAATGATCCTCAGGTGTAATAGAGAATAAGGCACTAAACCACAGATTACGTGCTCTATGTAAGGAGTGGTAGGGTGAGGGTGACTAGGTGGTTTAGCTTTTTTGAGAGGTAAGCTTTGCAATATGGGAATCAGGCAGGGACTCAGTCCTGTTCTTAGTGAATGCTGAACCATCAGCATTCCAGGAGGAGTGGAGGAAGGGGTTTCACCTCTAGATGTGTTAGCATTTAATCTCCTTCTCTTTTTAGTATAAGCACCTTAGCTGAACCTGGTGTCCTGCATCCTAAAAGCCCATGTGATTCATTTCTCCAAAGAGTTCTGCTAGCTTCCTGGCTGTACCGAGGAACAAATGGACCTTTGGAGTGGAGGTGGGGCCTGGGACAAGGGTCTTAACTGCCTCTTTTATAGACTTTTAACCAGTCCTTTTTCCAGGCCCTTTTTCCTGTACCTTGGCCTTCAGAGGGACCTGTTGCCCCTAATACTTCAGTCTTTTGGGGCTTCTCAGTACAAACTGTCATGTTTCTTGGCTGTCTCTCACTCTTCCCTTTCCTTGCAAACTGCTCAGCTTTCTTGCATCTGTTCAATTTCCAAAATGTTGTTGACTTTTCTCATCTGCTGTTGCCTCCTCCCATTCTTTTTGTCCTTCCTTTCCTTCTACTTTTATCATTTATGGGAGTTCCTTTCTATTCTTATTTTATTAAACATGAATGAGTTTAGTTTCATTGAATGCTTTTTAATGCATTCAGTGGGATAATAATATCTTTTTGTTCCTCCATTTAATCTCTTCTTGAAATTTTGTTGATGTTGTTAGCTTCTTGTGATAAAGTTAACTTAGCTATGATTTTTTTCCTTCTCCATATAGTTCTGGATTTGACTTGTTCATACTTCTCTTAAGCTTTTTTGTGTGCATGAGATTTTGTTTTCTTCTTTTCTGCTCCATACAATAGGGACGGCAGTTTCCCTCAGCACTCAGCCTCCCAGCCCTGTATCCTGCCTACTTTCACCATCATATCCACATGTCTCTAAGACTCCTGCCACCTTGCCTGGGGACACACAAAGAGTAGAGTTTCAGAGCCCGAAGAACTGGCTCTTGGGCTGGTCCCCACCAGCTGTCTGCAGTGCCCCATGTCTCCTTCCTGGGCACTAAGAAGAGCTCTGCTGGGAACCTTGGGAGAGACAGGACAGGAAGTGAGTTCTTCAGTACACATGATGGCATTTCTTACTGCTGTAGTTTTTCCTCATTACAAGAGAGACCCAAAAAAACCCCGAAATTTATTTATGAAAAATTATATACTAGCCGGGTGCGATGGCTTAAGCCTGAAATCCTAGCACTTTGGGAGGCCGAGGTTAGGGTATTGCCTGAACCCACGGGTTTGAGAACAGCCTGGACAACTTGACGAGACCTCATCTCTACAATAAATCAAAAAATTAGCCGGGCATAGTGACACATGCCTGTAGTTCCAGCTACTTGGAAGGCTGAGGTGGAAGGATCGCCTGAGCCCAGCAGGTCGAGGTTCTGGTGGCCATGCACATGCCACTGTACTCCAACCTGGGTGACAGAGTGAGACTCTGACTCAAAAAAAAATTGTGTATTTATTCTTACATGTTTAAACTTAAGTCACCTTCAAAGTACCTTCCATTTGATGCAATACACTATTGAGATGCTTTTTCCACTGCTCAAAATAGTTTTTAATGCCTTTTAGGTCTTCTGTCATTTTTTGTTTCAACTCTTCCACTTAGGCAAAATGTTTCCTTTGAGAACTTTTTTCATGCAGGGAAAGACAAAAAGTCACCGGGGCAAGATCAGAAGAATGGAGCATGGGGGTCACGCCTTTTTTTGATAAAAATTGCTGAATACTCAGTATGGTGTGGACAGGTGCTTTATCATGGTGGAAGAAGCTGCCACTTGTTTGCCATAACACAAGACATTTCTTCCACAAATCGTGACACAACCTTCTCAAAACTTCCAGATAAAAATTTTGATGATCCGTTTGATCTAGAGAAACGAATTCCGAATGTACTACAAAGGGCCTGCCCGCCAAAAGATAATTCTGTTTTTGGTTTTTT
The DNA here is from genome assembly GCF_000164805.1 of Carlito syrichta. NCBI lineage: Eukaryota > Metazoa > Chordata > Mammalia > Primates > Tarsiidae > Carlito > Carlito syrichta. Next base: position 17,784 of record NW_007232303.1, read on the forward strand.
TTTTCTTTTTTGCCCCCTACTCCCTCATACTAATTAATGAGTTCACTGCTGAAAATTTGGAAAATGTAATTAGAAAGAAAATATATTTTATTATCTCACACCCAAAGATAAGCACTAACATAATATTTTGTAATATTTGCTTTCAGACTTTTTTCTAGGATATATATTTAACTTCTTCTTTAAAACAAAAATGGGATATGCTATTTTTGTTTTTTTTAGTCAGAGTTTCACTCTGTCGCCCAGGCTAGAGTGCCGTGGCATGCTGCTCACGGCCACCGCAGCCTTGACCTGCTGGGCTCAGGTGATCCTACTACCTTAGTCTTCCAAGAAGCTGGAACTACAGGTGTGCACCACCACACCCAGCTAATTTTTTGATTTTTATTGTAGAGATGAGGTCTTGCCAAGTTGCCCAGGCTGGTCTCAAACCCATGGGCTCAGGCAATCCTCTCACCTTGGCCTCCCAAAGTGCTGGGATTATAGCCGTGAGCCACCACGTCCGGCCAGGATATGCTTTTTTTTTTTTTTTTTTTACCTTTTAAAGTCAGGGTCTCATGATGTCACCCAAGCTGGAGTGCAATGGCATGGTCATGCCTCATTGCCGCCTCCACTTCCTGGGCTAAGGCGACCCTCCTGCCTCAGCCTCCTGAGTAGCTGGAACTCTAGCCATGCGCTGCCACAGCTGGCTAATTTTTTTATTTTTGTAGAGATGGGATCCCACTATGTTGCCCATGCTGATCTTGAACTCCCAGGCTCAAGTAGTCCTACCTCAGCTTCCCAAAGAGCTGGGATTACAGGCATGAGCCACCACGCACAGCAGAATGTGTTCTTTTATAACCCATCTTTTCACTAACAAAATGTGATGAGCTTTCTCCCAGATTATTATGTAGCCTACTTAACCTTGGCTTCACTGGCAGTGTGGTGGGTGGTAGAATCACACCGGCATGACCTGAGTCCCAGCCCTGCCACTTGCTGCCTTGCAGTCCCAAGCCCATTACCTACGTTCATGTATCTGTACACATGAGGCTGACGACAGGACACCTCTCATTGGTTTCCACAAGAACTAAATGAAATAATGTGTGTAAAGTGCGTCTCGTGCTGCCTAGCACAAAGTGAGTGCTCAGTAAGTGGAGCCATTGTTATATGTATGTCTCTGTTTCCTCATCTGTGAAAGGAGGAAAGCCCGCTTCCCAGGCTTATTCTGAGGATTAAATGAAATAGAAGGGTACATAAGTGGTTTAACATTTTGACACACAGGAAACAGTAGCAGCTATTGTTATTGTTGATGATGTTACTGGTGGTGGTAGGAATGTTGCTAGATAGTGGTTTTAGTTTGTTTCTTTTCTTTTGCACCACAAATAATGCTGTGTTAGACCACTGATACTTAGATTTTTGTGGACATTCTTCCATTATTTCCTTGGGACAAATACCTCAAAGTAGAAATCGTAGATCAAGGTGTAATTAATTTGTCATCTTTTCATTTATTCTTTTTGAGGCCTTGTTTTATGAAAGGCCTTATGCTAAATCCAACCCTTGTTCTTGGGAGTGCTTATATTCTGGTGGGGAGGTATCATGAATCATTGATCCTTACTGGCAGCCTTCTCTCCTGAAAGGTCTTCCATCTTCTACCAGCATGTGGAAGATCACTCATTTCACCCACACTTTCGCTAATGCTGGGTGGTCAGGTCTTTTTGTTTTTCTAATTTTTGTCTAAATCTTTGCCAATTTGATAGGGAAAAAAGGAGACTCGGCTTCTTTTATTTCTAAAAAAGGCTAGACCATTTCTCATACTTGTTTGGCTGCTTGGATGTATTCTTAGAATTTCTTATCCATGTTCTGTCTGATTTTTCTCTTAAAATTGCTCAGTCTTGATTTGCAGGAGCTCTTCTGGTTGTCCAGCTACTATGTAGGGAATATTCTTATGCCCTTAGGCACATCTGAGCTGTGAGGAGTCGCCACTCCACAAGCCCTCGGCATCCTGGCCCTTGTGCTGGGGCCTGGGCATGCAGAAGTGGGGAAGGCACAGCTAGGCTCTCAGTCCAGCGGCCGGCCTTGGGTCTTCCTCCTAGTCTGTGGTGCTCTGTGCCATGTTATGACACAGCAAGAAGGTCCTCGCCAGATGCGGCCCCTTGACCTTCCCGGCCTCTAAAACTGTGAGAAACAAATTGCTTTTCTTTATAAATTATTCAGTCTGTGGTATTCTGTTATAGCAACAGAAAATGAACTCAGACAACTACATTCAGGCCTTGACCAGTGTCGGGACCGGCTCCTCTCCCAGCTTCCATGGCAGACTCAGGAAAGGCTGGCTGGTGTCTTCTCATTTAAAAATCTGCTGGAGACAATGTTTTAAAATGAACATGGAACATTTTATTTTCTATATGTTCTGCAAAGAGGCTGTGATAAGGGGAATGTGCTAGAGGTATGGTAAGAGGTTCTCAGAACAGTTTCTGCCCAGAGCCTGGGTCGGCCCTGAGTTATCACTGAGATGAGAATGGACTGTGCAGAGAAAGTGTCCCGGGCTCCTGCATCAGAAGACCCAGCTCAGTTGTATTTACAAAATGAAGGCCAGTGGGAATGTAGGTGGGTCCCTAGGGAGTGCCTGGAGCTGGCGGCAAGAGCTGAGCTGGGCAGGGTTTCCAGCATAATTTTTCCATGTCCTGAGACAGAGTAATTGAGCATCTTCCAGCAGGAAGCTGGCAAAACAGGCCCCTGCCCTACAGTCTCCTGTCAGACAGGTTCAACCCATAATGACCTTGGACCTTGCTGAACAAATAGCCTCCCTGTTGCTTGTGGGTTCTCACTGGGGGGCACAGTTTTAACAAGGCAAATTGCAAACAAAGCCTGAGATAAAGAATTGTTTTAAAATGAAGCAGGCTGGATGTGGTGTCTCACACCTGTAATCCCAGCACTTTGGAAGGCAGAGGCAGGAGGATCACTTGAGCACAGGAGGTTGAAGCTGCAGTGAGCTGTGATCATGTCACTGCACTCCAGCCTAGGTAGCAGAGTGAGACTCTGTCTCAAAGAAGCAAAACAAAAAGCAAAACACACAGTGTCAATCATTTGAAACGCAAATACATTTGCAGAAAACATACCACAGTCTATGAACTCCTTCCCTGCAAAAAGACTGAAGCTGAGATTTGAGATCCAGGCAGTTAAACCCCAGAATGTGGTGATTGTGGAGCTATGGAACCCTCCCGAGTTCTGGGCATGGCCAGGGCTGGGTGAGAGGCATGGTAAGGACACACAGGAGCTGTGAACACAAACCTAGGGACAGGCCAGGGGCCCGGTAACAGGATGAACACAACTTGTTTTTCCCAGGAGCTGCTTTTACTTAGGATTAAAAAAAGGAGACAGGCGTATGCGTTCAGCCTGGGCCTGATAACAGCTTTGCTTCACAGGGTAGAGTAGGGAGGAAGCTGCCTCATAGCACATGCTGAATGTGAGCCACATCCTGACTTCAAAAAGATTAAAGCATGAATAAACACACATCCTAAGATTAGGAAAAGTTTGGAACATATTTATTTATTTTTTTTGAGTTGGAGTCTCACTCCGTTGCCCAGGCTGGAGTGCAGCACACTCACGGCACCCCCAGTGTCAACCTGCTGGGTTCCAGTGATCCTTACGCCTCAGCCTTCCAAGTAGCCAGAACCACAGGCGTGTGTTGTCATGCCCGGCTAATTTTTTATTTTTGGTAGAGACAAGATCTCGCCAAGTTGCCTGGGCTGGCCTCGAACTCGCAGGCTCAGGCAATCCACTTGCCTTGGCCTCCCAAAGCGCTGGGACTACAGGCTGAGCCACTGAGCCTGGCTGGAACATTTTAATATTAAAACAGAAGTGCATGAGATGGAAAGTGGAATGGTGGTGGCCAGGGGCTGGGGGAAGCAGGAATGGAGAGTTGTTGTTAAGTGGGGATAGGACTTCAACTTGGGAAGATGAAAAGTTCTGGAGATGGATGGTGATGATGGTTGCACAATAGCTTGGATGTACCTAGTGCCCTCGAATTGTATGCTTAACATGGTAAATTTCACATTATAAGTCTTGTACCACAATTTAAAAAAAGAAATGTATGAAGGCATAGAAAATAATTTACTGTAATTTTAAGATGTAAAACACGATATGTCCTGTCCATTCTGCTCAGAATCACATTCCTGCTGCCCACATTGGTGGCAAAAGTGGGAGAAGCTGCAGCTTAAGGCAGCGGAGGCCCCAGGGTCCCTTGCCCCATCATGAGATAGCAGTCCTTGGAGTCATAAATCACTCAGAAGTCCCTGGAATTTATTTATAACTCTGGACAGTGCCTTCCCTACACCATATTTTTTTGCTAACAGTGAGAACAGGAGTCTGAACTGCAAGGAATAGAAAAAGCGGGCTGGGCACAGTGGCTCATGCCTATAATCCCAGCACTTTGGGAGGGTGAGGTGGGTGGATTGCTTGAGCCCAGGATTTCAAGACCAGCCTGAGCAACATAGCGAGACCTTGTCTCTACAAAAAGTCAAAAACTTGAGCTAGACCTAGTGGCATGCCTGTAGTCCCAGTAAGAAGGATCGCCTGAGCCCTGGAGGTCGTGGCTGTGGCAAGTCATGATCATGCCTCTGCACTCCAGCCTTGGTGAAACCTGAGACTGACTCAAAAAAGCAAGGGAATGGGGTGAGGGCTGACAGGCCTTCAGCTCCTGTCCCCAGGAGGCCCAGAGGGGAAGGAAGGGAGAGCCAGGTGGCCTGGGTCTCAGACACAAGGGCAGCATCCTCTGGGAGTTGCTGTGAACACCAAATGATCTCGTGTGTATTGGAGTTGGAGCACAGCACCTTGCCCACCACACGCCAGAGACAGGAGGACATTAAATGAGTGTGTACTATGTGCTGTTGGCTTTATAATATTATCTCAAGTCTCATGACAAACATTCTCCCATTTTACAGAGGACCACACTGGAGCTCTGAAAGGTTGAGTAACTTGCCTAAGGTCACATGACGTACAAGTCAAGGCAGCAGAATTTGCATGTGGGGCAACCTAGCTCCAAAGCTGTCTCTGTGTAGCAATGTCCAGTCTCGGACCTGGGAGGAACCCTAAACCTTGGTGAGCTTTCCCTAACAGCCAGCTGACTACTCTCAGGAGGATGATGCCCTCTCCTCTGACTCACCCCTCAGTGCAGCTCCGGGTCCTTCTCATCCTCTCCAGGGCTCCCCACCCAGCCCCACCATTAGGCCCGCCTGTGGCATCCTGTCCTGCAGGACCAGCCGAGGAAAGGCTGGATGTGCACTTGCTCTGTTCTGCCCACGCGTCACTCTGTTTTCATATGCTGTCTGGACTGTGGGATTCAAGAAGAGTGGGATTAACAACCTTCAGCCTGGAAGTTGCTCCTGGCTTCTGTCTCAGCTGTGGACTGGCTGGTGCGAGCCTTGAGGGACAGAAGATGGGTCTGCATTGATGCATCTGGTGCACATAGTGACCTGAGGGCGTGTGTTCCCTGTATCCCTTGCTGATCATTGGCAGTGAGCACAGGGAGGCAGTTTTGTTGAGCTGTCCTACTGTGTGCCAGACTCTCACGGTACAATGGGGAATAAGACAAGCTCCCTGTCCTCACCAAGTTCACTGTCTATTACAATAAACTGACACAGAAGCAAGACATTAAAAGATGTGGTGGCTCATACCTGTAGTGCTACCTACTCAGGAGGCTGAGGCTGGCAGACCACTTGAGCCCAGGGGTTTGAGCCCAGCCTGGGTACAAAAGGGACACACCATCTCCCAAAAAATGGTAGCGGGGGAGTCCATCATTTCTATTCTGTGAAGGTTATGGGAGCCCAGGGGAAGGAGGAACCTAGCTCACCTTGAAGGGGGTCAGCCCAGACTCCCTACTGGACATGACCTTTAAGCTGAGACCTGAAGGATGGGGTGGCATCAAGCCATCACCCAAGAGCTTCTGTTCCAGTTCCCAGGGTTTATTTATAGAGGTTTCGTCTTTGTCAACTTAAACAACTGCACAGGAAAGAAGAATGGAGCATGTGCCGGATTCATTTATACCCATACTCCTAATCTGCCTCCATGTAACTCTGCTTCCTGATGCTGTGAGCAATGTGGGTTTGCATGTGTAGGCTGCTTCTTCTCTAATTTGGCTTGATTTTATATTTATGTTTTCCTGTGTAACTACATTGTCTGTGCACTTGTCATGTTTAATAGTACTGCAATTTTCCATCACGTTGGCATTCCATAATTTGCCTCGTTATTTCTCAATTGCTGAGCATTTGGGTAGTTTCCACTTTTTCTTTATAAACTGCACTGTGTTATCTTTGAATAAGTTCATTTTCTCCCCCTTTATATTCTTGGATGTATTCCTCACAGTGAAATCACCCATTCGAGCGATAGGACTGGTGATGCTGTTCCTGTTATATAGCATCAAGTTATGTTCCAGAAAGACTGAACACTAGGACTTACCGGGACTTACAATATTTAAACATTTTTTCCAAGTTAAAAAATCTTAAATATATTTTAAAACATTTCCTTCTTTTGCTTTAGTTCATTGTTAAAAATAACACCAGGACAAATATCTACTGATTGATTGACTGGTTGGTTGATTGATTTAGGGTCTCACTCTGTCACCTAGGCTGTAGTGCAGTAGTACGATCATGGCTCATTGTAGCCTCAACCTCCTGGGCTCAGGTGATCCTTCTGCCTCAGCCTCCTGAGTAGCTGGGACTACAGGTGTGCACCACCATACCTGGCTTTTTGATTTTTTTGAAGAGACAAGGGCTTGCTATGTTGCCTAGGTGGCTGGTCTTGAAGTCCTCGGCTCAAGCAATTCTCCCACCTTGACCTTCCAAAATGCTGGGGTTATAGTAGAGAACCACTGAGCCTGACCGGGACAAATATTTAAAAGGAAAACAAATTATCCGTGATAGCTCTCAAGCATCCTTGCTTTGGTCGCTGTTCCTTGTGTGTCTACCTCCGTGAGCGTGCATTTTTTATAAATGGTCATGCCACAATTTAGATTCAGCCTTTTACTTCATGGACCATAACTTCTTCTCCACACTTCCCATGGTCTTTATGCTTGCCTTTTGTGGCTGGCCTTAATACTACTGCACTGAACCTTGCAGGGTAATTTATGCCCTTTTGGCAAGTGTATTGGTAATCCACTTCCAGGCAGATTAACCTGCAGCCTAATCACCCAGCACTCGCCTTCAGCCCCGTGAGGCCGTTTGCTGTTACATGGACATGCTTTGTGGCCTCCCAACTTTGCTGATGCCCTCCCCACCCCCCACCCCCGCTTCCTTGTTTCTCTACCTACTCAACACACCTTGTGCATCGCTCAGCAGTGATTGGCGTTCACATCCCCTCGAGGGCACATGGGATCACCCTCATCTCTGGTCCCCAGTCCTGAGCACGGTGCCTAGCAGCCAGCAAGCGTCCAATCCAGATCCGTAGTTGCTGGTGTCCTGTGAGCTCAGGTTAGCTGATTCTCTCCTGCATTGGCCAGATGGGATCCTCCAGATGCCCCAGGTAAGCCACACCAGCATCCAGAGAAGAGTGACAACCTGCTTTTCTCCCTCAGGACTTCCTGAGCAGATACCCAGTTATCAAGCACTCCTGGGTGGGGGCCCAGCGAGGCCCTGAGGGCTGGCACTGGATCGACGGGGCCCACCCGCTGCCCCTGCTGTGAGTGACCAGGGGCTTTCTCCTTCTTTGCTGACACCTCCTCCCCCTCTGCTATTCTGGATCCTCTATTTATCCCCAGATTCAGCTCCCTATGCCACCTGCAGCCTGGGGTGCCGCTTGGAAAACCAATCCCATGCTCATGCTCAGGGCCCGGCATTTGTTTAGATCTTGCTCCTCTGTCCCTTGTTTGGGCTCCCAGCTCATTCACGCAAGCAGGACTGTCACTCCTATCCTATAGACAGAGTCTGCATTCTCACGGTACCTACTTTAGGCTCTTTCCAGATAGCCCCCTGCCTCTGGGCAGTGGCTCAAACATGGTTTGGGTCAGGAAAGGGAATGGGCACAGGGCCCAAGGAAGGAGGCCCCACATCCTGAGCACCTCCCCTCTTTCCCCTCTCACTCTTCCCCAGACTCCCGGAGGATGAGGACAACCCAGATCACAACTGTGGAGCCCTGGAGGAGGGCAAGCTGGTGGCTGTGGACTGCAGCTCTCCAAAACCCTGGGTCTGCGCCAAGGGGACCCAGTGAGCTGAGCTCACCGCTGAGCTCAACCTGCTGAGGGGAATGCCACGTCCCCCAGAGGGAGGCTTCTTGAGAGCTGGGCATCTTCTTCTTGGACCCAGATCTCCCTGATCTGCTGAAGGGTCCACCTGAGTGAGCCCAGGGAGCTAGTCTCCAGCTCAGGAAGACACATCCAAGGGAAAAGAGGTTCTCTGTGGCCCTGGGTCTGATCGCCAGATTCAGCCTCCAGTTTCCAAGGCTGACGGGTTCAGTGACTTTGGGATGGACTGTTAGCATCTCTAAGCCTTGGTTTCTCCCTTGTTCAAAGGCCCTTTCCCATCCTCCTCCTCCCCTGTTTTGTCGTTCCCACCCACCCTTTTGGTCCTGGAGGAAAAGGCAGGATTAACAACCACAGCTGATTCCAATCTGGGTTCTTCGTGCTCATGCAACTTTGTGGACAACTGTCTCTTGAGAAGAGCAAAGGAAAAGAAGCAGCTGGCCCTGGGCGGGATGGGGGTGAGGCTCCCTTCCTGCCCTGAGAGCAGGCAGAGGTCAGCAGATGATGAGGTCCTGGGCAGAGATTATGGGGCTGGTGGGGCCCTGGCAAACTGACGATCAAGGTGAGGAGGAGAGGGGACAGGGCCACCTGGGCAGGAGCAGCCAGGAGCACCCCAGCCTGGTAGGCAGAAGTTGCCACGACACATGGGGCCCAGCCCAGAAAGGAAATCAGAGTGACATAAGTAGTTCCAGGCCGCTCTTTATTTTTTTTAGTAGGAGTCTCACTCTGTCACCCAGGTTGGAGTGCAGTGGCACACTCACACCCACTGCAACCTTGACCTGCTGGACTCAGGTGATCCTTCTGCCTCAGTCTTCCCAGTAGCTAGAACCACAGGCGTGTGCCACCATACCCAGCTAATTTTTCTTGATTTATTGTAGAGACGAGGTCTCACCAAGCTGCCCAGACTGGTCTCAAACTCCTGGGCTCAGGCAATCCTCTCGCCTCCACCTCCCAAAGTACTGGGATTACAGGTGTGAGCCACCGTGCCAGGCTCCCAGGCTGCTTCTCCACCACAGCTGTGGAGATGGCCCACCTGGGAATGTCTCCGTGTTGGGGTTCAGTGAAGGCCTTGGGCTATGGAGCTGCAGGAGGGCAGTTGGAGGGTTGGTGTCGCTCCAGCCTGGCTAGACCCCTGCAAACAACAAGAGCCTGTACCTGTCTTTGCTTAGTGCTCAGCATGCGGCATAGCTGTCCTGTGCAAACCAGCCTTCTCTTTAAAGACAGACCACACACCCACATTCCCCCAAACAGAAGAAACTTTACGAGGGCATCTGAACTGTATGGGCCATGTGAGAAAAAGGGTTGGGGAGGCTTCGATGAGAGAAATTTCCCACTCTTGGCAAGTAACAACAAAAAAGGAGATGGCTACTCCCTGGCCAGCTGTGAGATGTGTGGCTCAGGTGAGGCAAGTGCCAATCTAAACAGCCAGTGTGGGTAGGAAGCACATGTGCTGCCACCTCCACCCCCACGATGTGTTCCCAGGGTCTGTGCCCAGAGAAACCACACAGGCCTGCAGGTAATGAGTGTCCAGAAATAGATGAACTTGAGCCTTCTCAGTGCCTTTTGGGGAAGGAAAGTGGCTTGCTCAAAGTCACCCAGCTACAAAGTGGAAGGTCTAGAATAAAGCCCAGTTCTGTCTGACTCCAAAGGCTGTAGTCTTTCCAGTCCAGCACGTGGCTGGAGGCATGGTGGCTCACGCCTGTAATCCCAACCCTTTGGGAGGTGGAGGCAAGGGGCTGCCTGAGCCCAGGGGTGGGAGACCAGCCTGGGCAACATGGCGAGACCTCATCTCTACAATAAATCAAAACAATTGGTTGGGGGGGGGGTGTGCGCCTGCAGTTTCAGCTACTTGGAAGGCTGAAGTGGAAAGATTCCCTGAACCCAGCAGGTCGAGGCTGCGGTGGCTGTGAGCATGCAACTGCACTCCAGCCTAGGCAACAGAGTGAGACTCTGACTCCAAAAAAAGAAAGTAGGAGATCAGGTGCAGCACGTGGGAAACCCTCCTCAGATGGAGTGGGAGAGAGAGAGGAGGTACCCTGCTGTTGGCAGCCACATCCCAAGATGGAGCCTTCCCAAAGAATGGGTAGCATGTGCTAAATCTCGAGGGCCAGCCTCAGAGGTCACCCAGTGTCACATGTCCACACTTTATTGGTCTAGACAAGTTGCAGGGCCAGCCAGTTTCAAGGGGGAAGAGAAATATGTCCCTATTGGTGCTGTGTCCAGCACCAGCTCTGAATATTCGCCCTCTTAGTTCCATTGCTCAAGGTAGCACCGGCTGAATGTTTTATTGAATTAAAAACAGCCGCATCCAACAGCGTTGTTAACTTTTAAAACTGAGTAACTATGTCTGAAATATTCTGCAATAAAAATCTGTTTTTTAAACCTTGTGGAACTTCTGAACTCAGCAAGATAATTGTTGACGTACAGCTGTGCCCACAGAAAAAAATTCCTAAAAAAGAAAAGAACTGAGAAGCAGATTGAGAGCACATGACTGGTTTGCTGGTTGACCCATGAGGTGAAGTACCTGTCTGTGAACTATGGGCTAGTTTTATGCCTAATGGAACAGAAGCTGGGGCCTCGGACCAACACAAGATGAGAGGTTGATCTGTTTAAGCCCAGGACTTTGAGTGCTTGCCCTCGGAAAAAGGCTGGACTAGAAAAAGTTCCCCATCAACAGGGGAATGTCAGAGAAACTCATCTGTTCCTCACTGGATGAAAAGAGTTTCCACCGATAATGTGAAACCCTAGGGTTGGGTCTCCATTGGCATGAAGATGAGCTTCCAGGCCAGGCTCAAGTCTGTAATCCCAGCACTTTGGGAGGCCTCTGTGAGACAATTGCCTGAGCCCAGGGGTTCAAGACCAGCCTGGACAACTTGGTGAGACCTCGTCTCCATAATAAATGGAAAAATTTGCTGGGCGTGGTAGCGCACACCTGTGGTTCCAGCTACTTGGAAGGCTGAGGCAGAAGGATCGCCTGAGCCCAGCAGGTCGAGGCTGCGGTGGCCGTGAGCATGTCACTGCACTCCAGCCTGGGCGGAGGAGACACTAACTCAAAAAAAAAAACAAAACATAAGCTTCTTGAAACAGATTAAAGACAGAAGTATTGAAACAAGAAAGTAACATTATGAAAAAAGACCAGAGTTTTAAAAGAGCCAAGTGGAATTTCTAGAAATGAAGGTTGTTGATATTAAAAGTTGAGTTGACAAGTAGAAAATTAGAAAGAGCTGAGAATTAAGTGAACTAGAAGATAAACCTGAAGAAAATATGCATCGCAGAGATAGAGATGGAAGAAAGATGTAGGGTAGTAGGAGACAGACACTAGAACACATGCACAGACAAAAGATTTACCATAACATCTGTAATAGGGATATTTCACCCTTTTTGTGCCATAAATTCCTTCTCAGAATCTTTTTTTTTTAGTTGGAGTCTCACTCTGTCATCCAGGCTGGAGTGCAGTCACACCTCACTATAGCCTCAACCTCCAGGGTTCAGGCAATCCTTCCACCTCTGCCTCCCAAATAGCTTAGACTACAGGTGCACACCACCCTGCCTGGCTAATTTTTGTTGTTATTTTTTGTATGGATGAGGCTGTCCCATCTATACAATGTTGTCCAGGCTGGTCTCCAACTCCTGAGCTCAAGCGATTCTCCTGCCTTGGCCCTCCAAAGTGCTGGGATTACAGGCGTGAGCCACCACACCCAGCCTCAGGAAAAAAAATAAATAAATAAAAATAGTAACAACAATAATACTGAAATATCATTATTAGTATGCTTTAAAACCAACCTAACTGGCCGGGTGCTGTGGCTCACGCCTGTAATCCCAGTACTTTGGGAGGCCGAGGCGAGGGGATTCCAGAGCCTGCAGGTTTGAGAACAGCCTGGGCAACATGGTGAGACCTCGTCTCTACAATAAATAAAAAATTAGCTGGGTGTAGTGGCGCAGTCCTGTAGTTCCAGCTACTTGGAAGGCTGAGGTAGAAGGATCGCCTGAGCCCAGCAGGTTGAGGCTGCAGTGGCTGTGAGCAGCGTGCTACTGCACTCCAGCCTGGGTGACAGAGTGAGACTCTGACTCAAAAAAACAAAAAAAATAATAGCCTAACTGAAGTGTAAGTTACATACAATGAGACACATGCATTTAAAGGGTGACGTTCGATGACGGTTGACAGCTGTATGCGCTGCCCATGTCACCACACTCAGATCTAGATTCCCATGGACCCCCTTCCCAATCAATCACCCCTCACAGCCCCTGGAAACTATTTACTCTGTCACAGTATAGTAAGGCTATATTCATATACTATTCATTTAATGAAATGTCACATAGCAGCTAAGGTGAAATGTCATGATTTCTGTACATTAGTTTTGGGCCCAACTGCTTGACTGAATTCCTCTATTATTAGTATTTGTTTTCCGGTAGTCTGGGGTTTTTCGGAAGAATCATTTCATCTGCAAATAAAGGCAATTTTACTTCTTGCTTTCCAAGTGGTATACAAATTTCTTTTTGGTTTCTCTCTTTTTTTTTTTTTGAGTTGGAGTCTCACTCTGTCGCCCAGACTGGAGTGCAGTGGCCGATCCCGGCCACCGCAGCCTGGCCTGGGGGCTCCGGTGATCCTTCCACCTCAGTCTTCCAAGTAGCTGGAACTACAGGCGCGCACTACCATGCCCGGCTAATAATTTTTTGATTTATTGTAGAGATGAGGTCTCGCCAAGTTGCCCGGGCAGGTCTTGAAAGTTCTGTTTTCAAACAAAGCATGAAGCTTGCTTTGAGGCTGGGGTGTGTGTGTATGTGCATACATCTATTCCTATCATGTTAAGAGCAACTGAATTTTATCAGATATCTTTTCAGCATCTCTGGAAGTAATCAAAGAACTTTTTGATCTTTTAGCAGTGAATTATAGTAAAAGTTTCCCTAAAATTAAATGCATTTCTGCAATAAATCTCCCTCAGTTATGGTGTTTAATTCTTCACATGTTGCTGGAATGTATTTGCCAAAATTTCATGTTAAAGTTTTACAGCAACACAGTCATGCACCACTTAAGTAACAATGTTTTGATCAACGGTGGACCGCATGTGCAATGACGGTTTCTTAAGAGTATAATGGAGCTGGAAAATTCCTATCACCTAAAGAAAATGTGCATATATATCATGGAATACTGTGCAGCCATAAAAAAGAACGAAATCATGTCCTCTGCAGCGCCATGGTTGGAGCTGGAGAATATCATCCTAAGTGAACTGACTCAGAAACAGAAAACCAAACACCGCATGCTCTCACTCACATGCAGGAGCTAAATGGCCACAAAGACAGAAACGATAGACCCTGAGGATTCCAATAATTGGGGAGGTGAGGAGGAAGATGAAGGATCAGAAATTATCTATTGGGTACAATGTTAACTATCTGGGGAATGGGCCACCGGAGACCCAGTCCTCACCACTGCACAGTATGTCCATGTAGCCAACATGCACTTCTACCCCCTGAATCTAAAATAAAAATGAAAAAAAATCCTATCACCTAGTGATACTGTAGCTGTCATAAAACAGTAGCACAATGCAGCACCCACATGCCTGTGGTGATGCTGGTATAAACAAACCAACTGTGCTGCCAGCCGTATACAAGTATAGCACATACAATTATGTATAGCACATAGTACTTGTTTGTTAATAAACAACCATATTACTGGTTTATTTATTTACTTCTTCACATCCTTTTAGAGTGTCCTCCTCCTACTTATATTTTAGTCAAAGTTTACTGTTAGTCTCAGGTAGATCTTTCAGGAAGTGTTCCAGAAAAAGTCATTGTTGCCAAAGGAGATGACTGCTCCACGCGTGTTATTGTCCCTGAAGACCTTCCAGTGGGACAAGATGAGGAAGTGGAAGACAGTGAGATGGATGATCCTGACCCCGTGTAGGCCTAGGCTGATGTGTTTATGTCTTAGTTTCTAACAAAAATGTTTGAAAAGTTAGAAAAAATTTAATATAAGATATACAATAAGGATATCAAGAAAAATATTTGTGTACGGTTGTGCAATGTTTGTGTTTGAAACTAAATATAAAAATCAAAAGGTTAGAACGTTAATGTTATAAAATAAAAATTACAGTAAGCTAAGGTTAATTTATTGAAAAAAATTTAATTTAATGCAGCCTGAGTGTACAGTGTTTATAAAGTGTGCAGCAGAGCACAGGAGTGACCTTCACATGCACTCACTCACCCAGAGCAACTTCCAGTTTTGCAAGCTACATTCATGATCCGTGCCCTATGTGGGGGTACCACTTTTTATCTTTTATGCTGTACATTTAATGTATTTTCATATTTAGATACACAAATGATAGCCATTGTGTTACAATTGCGTACAGTATTCAGTACAGTATTTTGAAATCAGAATAAAAATGTAGAAATAAACCTCTAAATTTAAAGTTTTATTTGGGATACAAGAATTGCAGTTCAGGGCACAGACCAGGTGGTCTTCAGTATGTACGAAGAACAGAGGTTTTATCAAAAGGAGAAATGGGCCAGGTGTGACAGCTCATGCCTGTAATCCCAGCACTTTGGGAGGCTGAGGTGGCAGGACTGCTTGAGGTCAGGAGTTTGAGACACTCTGGGCAACACAGCCAGAATCTGTCTCTACAAAATAAAGATAAAAAATTAGCCAGCCATGGTGGTGTGCACCTGTAGTCCCAGCTACTCAGGAGTCTGAGGCAAAAGGATTGCCTGAACCCAGGAAGTTACAGTGAGCTGTGATGGTGCCACTGCACTCCAGTCTGGGAGACAGAGTGGGAAAACAACGAGAAACAAAAAAAAAAAGAGAAAGAAATGTTATGGTGTTTGTCCAAAAAGTTCATCAGCACTAGCAGAGTTTTGGTGAACTGTCAAGCTCTGATTGGTGAATGACCACGGTGGGCAAGATTCATCTTAGAGCTGCCACATGTTATTGCCGAAGCCCTTGGATAAAACTGGTTTCAAGTTACAGCAGGTGGCTTCAGCAGCCAGGGATGCAGAGATTTCCATTTTGGGAGCAATGTGATGTGCCTGAGCGCTTTTTCCTCCTAGCTTCTCAACTCTAATTGGGAATGACAAGAATGACCCAATTCATATAACCAACTTTCACAAGTAACAGCTGTCCAGGTTTGGAGCAGGAGGCCATGCCATCAGCCTAGGTGTGTAGCAGGCTGCACCGTGTGGGTTGTGTAAGTCACTCTGTGATGTTCACACAACAAAATCGCCTAACTGCATTTCTCAGAGCGTATCTCCATGGTTAAGTGACACATGACTATATTTAAAATGTATTTGGGCTGGGCATGGTGGCTCATGCCTATAATCCCAGCGCTTTGGGAGCCCAAGGTGAGAGGACTGCCTGAGCCCATGAGTTCAAGACCAGACTGGGCAACTTAGTGAGACCTCATCTCTACAATAAATCAAGAAAAATTAGCCAGGCATGATGGTGCATGTCTGTAGTTCCAGCTACTTGGAAGGCTGAGGTGGAAGGATCACCTGAGCCCAGTGGGTCAAAGCTGCAGTGGCCAAGAGTGTGCCACTACACTTCAGCCTGGGCGACAGAGTGAGATTCTAACTCAAATTTTACAAATAAAATAAAATAAATTAAAAAATATATTTGACCTGAAGGTTCCTCTTTCAAATGCTAATTTATTGGGTTCTAATGTTAGTATTATGCTACCTTCATTTTTAAAAAAATGATGTACTTTTTATTTTCTAAGTTCTGGAGTAAACACACCAGGAGTGTTTGACTGGGAGAGCAAGGAAGTGCTCAATTTCCCACAATTTCCCAGCATCATGTCAAAAGACCTAAGGCCCAACTTGAAGAGGCTTTCACTGACTCAGGACTGTTTTAATTTTTGCTTTAAAAAGTCCTTTCTTCTCCTTTCCTAGGATTGTTGTATTTAAGTTACAGCTCTTTAGGTGGAGAGGCTCCATGGCTTGCCCAGGTGGGCCAAGTGTCATCCCTAGGGCCTGGTAAGAGGGAGGCAGGTGGTTCACAGTGTAGAGAAGGCAAGTTGATGACAGAAACAGGGGTCAGAGGAGTAGAGAAGGAGATTTGAAGATGCTGCACTTCTGGCTTTGAGGATGGAGAAAGGGGCCACTAGCTGTGAAATGCAGGTGGCTTCTAGAAGCTGGAAAAGGCAAATAATGGATTCTCCTCTAGATCCTTCAGAGGAAATAGCCCTGCTGACACCTTGATCTGGGCCCAATAAAACTGATTTCAGATTTCTGATCTCCCCGTGGTTAAGAGCATTGATGTTCTAAGCCACTATGTTTGTAGTAATTTGTTATAGCAGCAACAGGACTCTAATCAAATATATCACAATTTTAAAAATATTTTTATAACTGTATATCACTATAATTGGTTTCTTTTATAATCCTATGTATTTATTTCAAACAATAAAAAGAAAAAAAAAAGGCCAGGCATGGTGGCTCACACCTATAATCCCAGCACTTTGGGAGGCCGAAGTGAGAGGAATGCCTGAGGCCAGGGGTTCGAGACCAGCCTGGGCAACTTGTAGAGATCTCCTCTCTACAATAAATCAAAAAATTAGCCAGGCGTGGTGGCACGTGCCTATAATTCCAACTACTTGGAAAGCTGAGGTGGAAGGATCACCTGAACCCAGCAGGTCGAGGCTTCAGTGGCTGTGAGCGTGCCATTGCACTCTAGCCTGGGTGACAGAGTGAGACTCCAACTCAAAAAATAAATAAATACATACAAAGGGGACCACAAAAAAAAGCAGGAATTATTTTTTGGAAGGCTGGCCTCTTGTAGTGCACTCAGAATTTGATCCTCTGGATCAAATGGCCAACCAAAGTTTTTATCAGGAAGTTTTGAGAAGGTTGAGTCATAATTTACAGAAGAAACATCCCGAGGTGTGGTAAACAAGTGACTGGTTCTTCCACCATGACAATGCACCTACCCACACCACGCTGAGTGTTCAGCAGTTTTTGACCCAAAAAATGTTATGACCCCTGTGCCCCAACCTCCCCATTCACCCAATCAGGCAAGCCCTGAGTGCCTTTTTTGTTTCCCTGGATTAAAAAAGACCTTAAAGGGAAATATTTTGTTGCTGTGGAATAGGTGAAACAAAATGTGGCAGAAGCACTAGAAGGCATCAAAATGGATGAGTTCAAAAACTGTTTTGAGCAGCGGGAAAAGCATCTCAGTAGATGAACTGCATCAGAGAGTACTTTGAAGGTGACTGAAGTTTAAACAGAGGTAAGAATAAGTACACAATTTTTAAACAAATTTCAGTTTTTTTGGTTCCTCCGAGCTGTATTACTGGATTTGCACGGAGGCTTAAACCTGGAATCCTAGCACTTTGGGAAGCCAAGTTAAGAGGATTGCTTGAGCCCAGTTGCTCAGACCAGCTTGGGCAACATAGCAAGACTCTCTCTCTTTAAAAAAAAAAAAAAAAAAAAAGACCAGGCATGGTGGCGTGTCTGTAGTCCCAGCTACTTGAGAGGCTGAGCAAGGAGGTCTCTTGAGCCTAGGAGTTCAAGGCTACAGTGAACTGTGATTGCACCACTGTACTCCAGCCTTGGCAACAGTGAGATTGTATCTCCAAACATATATATAGTATGTAAGAAGGAATCTATAGACTTCACCAGACTACCACAGGGTCCATGAAACCAAAGACAGTTAAGAACCCTTGATCTCTATCTGCCCCCATGTGATTTCATCCCGTCTCATGGTTTTAGACACCACCAATACACCAACAACTCCAGAAATGTGCACTTGTACCATCAGGCTGGGCCTCTCTTCTGAACATTAGATCTGGTCCTGGCCACCTATCAGGCCTCATGTCCCCTTGCTCCTGGATTCTCTGAAGCAGTCTCAAGTCCACCCTGTCACTTCCTCTCCTTCCAGCTTCAGTTTTCCTTCATTGCTACGTTGGCTGCTTTGAAGCCAGGATGCTTGTTTGTGTGTGAGCTCCACGTGGCCAGGATTTGTCTAGGCAGAACCCATCCTTAGTGCTTAGAACAGTGCTGGCCCATAGGAAGGGCTTCATTCCCATAGGAGGAGGTAAGAGGGAGGGAGGAACCTTCCCGAATTGCTGGTGTTAGGTGGATTCATCTTTTGTACACAGTCTATGTTAGTTTTGCTTTATAATTCAATCTAAGACTTAATAGGGGAAGCTTAGCCCATTTATATTTATGGATAAGATAAAATATGCATATTCATGTTCAAAATATTTCACTGTTTGGTCTGTGTTTGCTCTGCAAGGAATACGTCTTACAGTTTGAAAGTCTAGTGTCGTTGTACCAGTGATTGCTCTTATCTTGTATTAGGCTGCTTGGGATGCCATAACAAAATGCCATATATTGGGTGCAAGGAAAGCTTAAATCACGGAAATGTATTTTCTTCCAGCTGGAAGTACAAGATCAGAGTGCCAGCATGGTCAGTTCTTGATGAGTTCTGGCTTCTGGTTTTTAGACAGCTGTCTTCTCATGGTGTCCTCAAGCAGCTCAGACAGAGGACAAGCTCTTTGGTGTCTCTTCTTATAAGGGTACTAATCCCATCATGAGGGCTGCATGCTCATGGCCTCATCTACTTTTAAGATCTTTCTATATCTATAATCCTCCAAAAGGCGATCATATTATGGGATAGGGCTTCAACATATATATTTGGAGGACACATTTCAGTCGACAGCATATATGTTTACAAAATTCTAAGCCCTCTATTTTTTTGGGAAGTATCTTTTTTTTTTTTTTTTTTGAGTTGGAGTCTCACTCGGTCGCCCAGACTGGAGTGCAGTGGCCGCTCCCAGCCACCACAGCCTCGACCTGCTGGGCTCCGGCGATCCTTCCGCCTCAGCCTTCCGAGTAGCTGGAACTACAGGCACCGGCTACCATACCTGGCTGATTTTTTGATTTATTGTAGAGATGAGGTCTTGCCAAGTTGCTCAGGCAGGTCTCGAACCTGCGGGCTCAGACAATCCACTCAGCTCAGCCTCCCGAAGTGCGGGGTTACAGGCTGAGCCACCGAACCCAGCCAAATAAAAAACATTTTTTAAAAAGGAGCAAAGAAACAGGAAAAGCAAATATAAATAAAGTACACACCATTAGTCCAATGCCGCCTAGAAGGACATGGACATTTTTACCAAACATGACCATGAGGTCATAGCACTTACTGAAACAGTCAACTCTGATGAAAAGGGATTTAAAAAGCAACCTCAGGACTAGGCATGGTAGCTCACCCCTATCATCCCAGTACTTTGGGAGGCCGAGGTAAGAGGATTGCCTGAGCCCGTGGGTTCGAGACCAGCCTGGGCAACTTGGCAAGACCTCATCTCTATAATAAATAAATAAGTAAAAAATTAAGCTGTGCTCGGTGGCTCAGCCTGTAATCCTGCGCCTTTGGGAGGCTGAGGTGAGTGGATTGCCTGAGCCCGCGGGTTCGAGACCCGCCTGGGCAGGCGAGACCTCATCTCTACAATAAATGAAAAAATCAGCCAGGCGTGGTAGCGCATGCCTGTAATTCCGGCTACCGGGAAGGCTGAGGCGGAAGGATCGCCGGAGCCCAGCAGGTCGAGGCTGCGGTGGCCGGGCGCGGCCACTGCACTCCAGTCTGGGTGACAGAGTGAGACTCCAATTCAAAAAATAAAACAAAACAAAAAAAATTAGCCAGGTATGGTGGCGCATGCCTGTAGTTCCAGCTACTTGGAAGTCTGAGGAGGAAGGGTTACCTGAGCACAGCAGGTCGAAGCTGCGGTGGCCGTGAGTGTGCCACTGTACTCCAGCCTGGGCAACAGAGTGAAACTCCAAATCAAAAAAAAAAACAAAGCAACCTCACTAGTCATCAGGAACGTGCAAATGACTGTACCATCATACTACACACCTACCAGAATGGCTAAAATGAAAAAGAGACAGTTCGGGTGCAGTGGCTCATGCCTTTAATCCCAGCACTTTGGGAGGCCAAGGTCTTGAACCCGCAGGCTCAGGCAATCCGCTCACTTCGGCCTCCCAAAGTGCTGAGATTACAGGCTGAGCCACCGAGCCCGACCCTGCTAGTGCTTTAAATGATCTTTCTTGAACACTGGCTATAAAAAAGATGAGGAAATCAACATACGTATAGTACCTGTCACCTCTTCCCTTCCCATCATCGCTAGTTATACGAATATTATATTCCTGGAGTTTATAACTTTTAAGATCTTTCTGTAACAATAATCCTAACATTTTAGTCTGAGTTCTTCAGTTAAATAGATGCAATGCCAATACACAGTCCTTCTCTTCTAGTTTCTTCATTTATTTTTGGTTAGCTGAAGTTCATTCTTGGGTGTTTTAATGAAGGGCTTAGGAAAATTATATTCTCTGAGTTTCCATATAATTTGTGTATGTAATATATATATAAATATATGTACATAACATACACATACTTTTTTTTGTCATAATCTCACTCTGTTGCCCAGACTAGAGTGCAGTGGCATGCTCACGGCCACTGCAGCCTTGACCTGCTAGGCTCAGGAAACCCTTCCACTTCAGCCTTCCAAGCAGCTGGAACTGCAGGCATGTTGTCACCACGCCCGGCTAGTTTTCTGATTAGACAGACTAGGTCTTGCCAAGTTGCTCAGGCTGGTCTCGAACCCCCAGACTCAGGCAATCCTCTCGCCTCCGCCTCCCAAAGTGCTGGGATTACAGGTGTGAGCCACCACGCCTGCCTCATACACATACTTTTTTTTTAAATGAATTTTAAATATGCGGGGTGCAATTCAGGGTTAGGCATACAAATGTTCATAATGCAGGTACCTTTTTTGATGAGGATACACATACTTTTTTATTTTTTTGAGTCAGAGTCTCACTCTGTCACCCAGGCTGGATGGAGTGCAGTGGCATGCTCACGGCCACCGCAGCCTCGACCTGCTGGGCTCAGGTGATCAGTCAGCCTCAGCCTTCCAAGTAGCTGGAACTACCGGCGTGTGCTACCACGCCTGGCTTATTATTATTATTTTTTAAAATTTTATTGTAGAGATGAGGTCTCACCAAGTTGCCCAGGCTGGTCTTGAACCCCTGAGTTCAGGCAATCCTCTTGCTTCAACCTCCCAAAGTGCTGGGATTACAGGCTTGAGCCACTGCGCCCAGCTGATACTTTTTATATGTGAAAATGCTTGAACAATATAATTGACTGGGAATAAAATTCTTGAGAAATTGAAGCTACTACTTGGCTACCTTCTAGCTTTGAAGGGTGCTGTATAAAAGTCTGAGGTCAGTTCAATTATTTTTTCCCTTAAAGGTGACTTTATGTCTGGATGTTTGATGGAGGCTTTTTTTTTTTTTCCATGAAGTACACTAAATTTATTGGGATATATCTCAGTGTTGGTCATACCTTGTCATTTTTTCCTGGGCTTGACACACACCTTTTCAGTATGTTGATTCAAGTAGTTTTATTTTCAGAGAGCTCTCTTGGCTTATTTCTTTAAATATTATTCTATTATTTTTGTTTTAGATATGGGGTCTTGCACTGTCCCCCAGGCTAGAGTACAGTGGCACAATTATAGCTCATTGTAACCCCAAACTCATGGGCTCAAGCAATCCCCTCATCTTGGTCTCCCAAAGTGTTGGAATTACTAATTAAATGTATCTTGTACTTCTTGGCTCTTCATGTCTATAATTTTCTATTTGTTTTAAACTTTTCTCTATCCATCCGCTTTCTTTTCACCACTTTTCTCAATCCTGATGTACTGTTTTGGTCTTCCTTTTTACGATTTCAGGATTACTTATTTTCGGTCATGCTGCATCTGCTGTGGACTATATATATCTGTGATGGTTTTGTTTCCATCTTCTCCCTCTTGACTTAGCTCTACCATCTCTTCACCTTACCTTGTCTCACCATCCTTTTTTTCTGAGATTGTGTATACCTGCCTTGAACTTTTTTTAAATTTTAAAGTAAACTTACTTTCTATTGGCATATATAACATTCATGCAAAAGAGTTAAAAATCATAAATGTGACTGGGCATAGTGGCTCAAAGCCTGTAATCCCAACACTTTGGGAGCCCGAGGCAGAAGGATCACTTGAGCCCAGGAGTGAGAGACCAGCATGGGCAACATGGTAAGACCCTGTTTCTAAAAAACAAAAACAAACAACAAATCCTAAATGTACAGTTCAATGAATTTTCATTCATGTCACCAACCACCAACTCAAGAAATACAGGTAACCAGCACTAAAAGCCTTTCCTTGTGCCAGCTCTCACTGACAGCTCTCTCCAGGGATAACTGTTACTCTGAATTCTGGCACCAGAGATTAGTTTTACCTACTCTTGAACAAATGTAAATGTAATTATGTAACATATATGTCTAGCATTCTTTTGTTGAACACAGTGTTTTAGATTTTTTTCCTGTTTTTGCATGTATCTAGTTTGTTGTTCTTGTTGCTGGTTGTATTTTATTGTATGAATATACCACAATTCATCCATCCATTCTACTGTTGGTAGATATTTGGGTTATTTCCACTTTGGTTATTATGAATACTGCTATAAGAGCATGTTTTTTGGTGAACACAGCTATGCATTTTTGTTGGGTACATATATAGGAATGGATCACCCACATATATATACTGGTATAATCACAGTGGAAAACAGTTAAGCACTTTCATAAAATTCAGCTTAACCCATATGTACCAGTAGTCTTCCCATGAGTGGCACATGTGTGCTCCACATTCTGACCAACACCTGCTATTGTCTGTCTTTTCTTTTTCTTCTTTTTTTGAGTTAGCATCTCACTCTGTCACCCAGGCTGGAGTGCAGTGGCACAATTATGGCTCAACACAGCCTTAACCTCCTGGGCTAAGACAATCCTCCTGTCTCAGTCTCTTGAGTAGCTGGGACTACAGGTGCATGCCACCATGCCCAGCTAATTTTTAAATTTTTTATAGAGACAGAGACTCACTATGCTGCCCAGTCTGGTCTCAAACTCATGGGCTCAAGTGATCCACCCACCTTGGCCTCCCAAAGTGCTGGGATTAAAGGCATGAGCCACTGCACCCGAACTGTCTCTTTTTCATTTTAGCCATTCTGGTAGGTGTGTGGTATGATGGTACAGTCATTTGCACATTCCTGATGACTAGTGAGGTTGCTTTGTTTTTTTTGATTTGGAGTTTCACTCTGTTGCCCAGGCTGGAGTGCAGTGGCACACTCACGGCCACCGCAGCCTCGACCTGCTGTGCTCAGGCAACCTTTCCACCTCAGACTTCCAAGTAGCTGAAACTACAGGCATGCGCCACCATGCCTGGCTGGCTGGCTGGCTGGCTATCTATCTATCTATCTATCTATCTATCTATCTAATCTATCTATCTATCTATCTATTTATTTTAGAGATGAGGTCTTGCCAAGTTGCCCAGGCTGGTCTCAAACCCACGGGCTCAGGCAATCCTCTTATCTCGGCCTCCCAAAATGCTGGGATGATAAGGGTGAGCCACCATGCCCGATCCTGAGGTTGCTTTTTAAATCCCTTTTTATCAGAGTTGACTGTTTCAGTAAGTGCTATGACCTCATCATCATGTTTGGTAAAAATGTCCATGTCCTTCTAGGTGGCATTGGACTAATGGTGTGTACTTTATTTAGATTTGCTTTTCCTGTTTCTTTGCTCCTTTTTAAAAAATGTTTTTTTATTTGGCCGGGTTCGGTGGCTCAGCCTGTAACCCCGCACTTCGGGAGGCTGAGCTGAGTGGATTGTCTGAGCCCGCAGGTTCAAGACCTGCCTGGGTAACTTGGCGAGACCTCATCTCTATAATAAATTAAAAAATTAGCCGGGTGTGGTAGCATGCGCCTGTAGTTCCAGCTATGTGGAAGGCTGAGTGGAAGGATCGCTGGAGCCCAGCAGGTCGAGGCTGCGGTGGCCGGGAGTGTGCCACTACACTCCAGTCTGGGCGACAGAGTGAGACTTCAAATTTAAAAAAAAAATCTTTTTTTATTTTAGAGACAGGATCTTGCTCTGCCACCCAGGCTGGAGGATAGTGGCACAATCACAGCTCACTATAGCATCGAAGTCCTAGCCCCTTCTCTGTCTCCCAAAGTGCTGGGACTACGGGGGCACGCTACCATGCCTGGCCCTTTTCTCCTTGTAGAGCACAGTATCTGCATACCTCCTGGGCCTGCTCCTTTCTGTCATCTTTGAATGAGGCAAGTCTAGGTTAGCTAGATGTCAGGAATTGATGGTTAGAAGGGGACTGAGTTGTGTCCCAGAACAGACACACTTAAGACACAGGGCTCAGGTAAGTGGAGTCCTTTTGCCTTCTCCTCTCCCATCACCGTGGTCACCGAACGTGGGCTCTAGCTGGGTGGCTGCTGTCCTCCCCCAGCCTCACGCAGGCTGCTTCCTGCAGATAAACCTTGTCTGCCATACTCCTTGTCCAGCCTCACATCCCCTGCTCATCCCAGCTGCCCTCCTGGCCTGCACAGGCTCCACCAGGCATCCTGTTACACCTTGCTCCCAGGGTGTGCCACTGATTTTGGAGAATGTACTGCCCTGGCTTCCTTGGGGACCTGTGACCAGCTTCTCATACCTGTGTAATGCTCACCTCGCTGGTATCTCTTCGTAATGCCTTTGTGGTTAAGGGTTTCCGATGTCTCCGGAGTTCATCAGTGCTAACGTTTGAAGTTCTGCTTCTTGTTCTCCTTTGCTGCTTTGGGGTAGATTTGGAGAGAAGCAACAGAGAGCTGCACTGTTCTGGCACTTTTAACCTGAAGCCGTCTACTGTGCTCAACTTGTTTAGACAGTCACCTCGGTTTAGAGAACAGCAGCCAGGGACAGCCCTGCTCAGTAGATAGATCCAGAGATGGCCATACACTTAGAAACAAGTTAGCACAGCTGATGGTTTTTAGTAGGGAAGTTGATAAACTGCTGGATGAGAGTATACAAGTAAAGACAGTTTTACAGTCGAGCCTGCTCTTATGGGATGAACTACATCCCCTCAAAATGCTGAAGTCCTAAGCCCCAGAACCTATGAATGTGGCCTTATTTGGAAATGGGGACTTTGTAGATCATCAAGTTAAGAAGAAGTCATTAGAATGGGCCCTAATCCAATATCACTTGTGCTCACATAAAAAGAAGATATTTGGACACGGACAGGCACACATATAGGGAGACGTCCGTGTGGAGAGACACAGGGAGAAAGGAGCTGGGGACTGTCGGGGCTACCAGAAGTTGGAGAGAGAGAGAGGAGAGAACAGTCCTTCCCTGCACCTGCAGAGAGGCCATGGTCCTGTAGACACCTTGATTTTGGCCTTCTGTCTCCAGAACTGGACAAAAATGTTTTTCTGTTGCTTAAGCCACCCAGTTGGTGGTGCTGTGATGACGGCCCTACAAGACAAATCCACCCGTCTGCTGTTCACAGCATGAGCAACTGTCTTGTGTTGGGGCATGGGTCTGGAGAGTGGCGGTGTTCACGTTACCCCTCAGGCTTTCCTCTTCCAGAGTAGAACAATGCCCCAAATTGGGGATAAAACAGCAAACAACTGTCTTGAGGGATGGCAGCTTGCGTAAAAACAGGAAGTCTCTAGCACAGCTTGGAGCCCCTTGAGTGTCCCCACTGCACTCAGGCTGACAACAGAATCCTGACATGCCCACCAGGCCTCCTCCATGTGGTCTCACCCACCTTTCAAGCTCACCTGTAATTGTGTTCTCATGCACCCAAACCCTCCATCAATACTGAACTGTTCCCCTTCAACATCAGAAAGTGCCCTCAAGCCCTTACCCCGTCACACCCACTCCAGAGACAAACACTATCCAGAGGATTTCCTACCATATCCATTACCTGCTGTGGGGTTCACAGAAATGGAGTCATGTGGCAGGTACATTTTACTCAGCACAATGTTGAGGAAAATGCACGTATCAGTCATGTGTTCTGTCGTGTGGACAGACAGTCTCACAGTTTCTCTGCTAATCACCAGTCGATAGATGTCATAGTCGTCTCGTTTGGGCTATTATGAAGTGAACTGTTGGAAACATCTCAGTGGAAATCCTCGTGTGGACACATTTTCATTTCTCTTAGAGTCCTAGGAATGGGACTGCTTAGTCACGTGGCAAGTATATATGACAGTTAAACCTTTTAAGAAATTGCCAAAGGATGTATATTACTTACATTCCCATCAACAAGGCATGAAAGTCCAGGGGCCTAAATTCTCAGCCACATTTGGGGGTGTCTTTTGCCACCAGCCATGCTGATGGGTGTCACAGCTCACAGTTCCGTTTACAACTGCATTTCTGAACAGTTCACTGTTACCTCACTGGTGGGCCCGAGGGAGCCAGGCTCCTCTACATCTGCATGTTAGCTCAGGGTGGCTTTTCCTAGGTAGCCTTGGCTGGGCATCTCTGCTCATGTCCTGCTCATCCCTGGACCACTAGACTTGTGGGGCACGGCCTTCCCATGGCAGTGGCAGAGACCCCAGGAAGCAAGGCCTCTGTCAGAACCGGTGTGTCAACCTCTCACCAAAAGGCAAAAGACAGAGCAGGGGAAATGGCCCCACCTGAAGCAGAGGGGTGGCGAATACACTTCTCCCACAGTAGACGGACTGCAAGGTCAGAGGGCAAAGGGCATGGGGACAGGGAGAGGCAAAGAGCTGGGCCAATGGGGGAAGTAAATACGTAAACCTTTCTGAGGACTTTTTACAGTGTTGCCTAATAGTGTAGAAAAACAACTAATTGAAGAGGTAATAATTTCTGTAGGAGTCTTGAGGACAAATGGGCCTGTCAATATTTTACAATGGTCTCCTTCTCACAGGTGGCATTCCTTACTTCATAAGGCACCAAGGTGCTCTTTGGCCCTGACAGGTCAAGCTGTGGGCTCGAACTCCTAAGGGCCTTACCCACTCGGTGCAGGCAAGGCTGTGAGAATCCAAGGACACATCTACAGCCATACCATCCTAAGCATGCCAGATCTCATCTGATCTCAGAAGCTAAGCAGGGTTGGGTCTGGTCAGTACTTGAATGGGGGAATCCAAGGACACCCCATGAAGTGAGGGCATCAGGCACAATGCTTGGCTGTTCTTAGCAGAAAGGTCACCTACCTAGTAATGCCATAGCTACCGCTTGGGACAACTTTGCCACGTTCCAGGTAATGTGCTTAAGTGGTTTATACATATTAGTGCATCTAATCCTCACAATAACCCAGAACATTAGTGGGTTAATTAAGACTCTGGGTTATTAGTAATAAAAGCCCAATTACAAGTCGTCTAACCAAAAGGGGAAAATTATTTTTAGAAGGCTCTAAGCCGGGTGCCGTGGCTCACTCCTGCAATCTCAGCACTTTGGGAGGAGGAGGTGAGAGGATTGTCTGCACCCATGGGTTCAAGACCAGCCTGGGCAACTTGGGGTGCCCTCACCTCTACAATAAACCCCCTCCCCCCAAAAATTAGCCAAGCGTGGTGCACACCTGTGATTCCAGCTACTTGGAAGGCTGAGGCAGAAGGATCACTTGAGCCCAGCAGGTTGAGGATGTGGTGGCCATGACTGTGCTACTGCACTCCAGCTGGGGCGACAGAGTGAGATGTGAGACTTTGACTCCAAAAAAGAAAGAAAAGAAAAAGAAAAATAAAAAAATAAGGCTCCAGAGGACCTTGGAGAGGCCAAGAGTAGAGAGACAGCGGGACGCTCAGGAATAACTAGACTCAGTCTCCTCGTGTTCTGCCTCTGCTTCTCTTCAAGTGTCTGGGTCACTCGCCTCTCTTATGGTGGCCAGCTGTATCTGCTCCTCAGGAATATGGTGGCATGTAGCTACTAATAGCTCTCAACTTACACAACCTCCATTCAAGAGAGCAGCCAGCCCAAGCTGGAAACTTCTAGTCACAAGGAAGGACTCCTGATTGTCTAAAGCAGGCTCAGGCGCCCACCTCCAGACCGCAGAGCTGAGGCCAGGAGTCACACTGTCACTAGTATGGAAACTTCCACAGGGACTAACATACTCGTAGGTCTACAGTGGGGCAAAGGGGGAGTCCCCTGAAAAGGATGATGGGTGAAGGGTAGACCAAACAACAGGAATCTTCATGCCTGTATTTTAATCTCCCTTTAATAGATGAGACTGGAGGAAAGAAATTTGCAGGTAGAGTCACGGTTAAGAGTGCAGACCCTGGAAAAGATGTGAATAGAGACTTCACAAAAGAAGAAATACAAAAAGCAAATAAGCACAAGGGAAAATGAGGCACAGATAAGCCATGGGATTCTCGGACACAGAGAGGAACCACCTGCCGAGACACCCAACATGCACAAATCCCTTAAGTATTGTGTTGCGGGGAGTCGGACAGGAGTCTGATGCTGATCATTCCATTTATATACAACTCTAGAGAAAAGAAAACTTGTGTTAGAAAGGAGACCAGTGGTGCCAGGGACCAGAGGTCTGAGTCTTGGGGGAGAGCAGGAGAGAACATGTTGGGAGACTGATATTGTGCCTGCAGGGGTGGTTACATGATGGGATACATTGGTCAAGACTTACTGTACACTTGGCAAATTGTGTGTGCAAATTATATGTCAAAGTAGGTTCTTAAAAAAGAGGTGGCCATTATATTTTTTAGGCATCTCTATTATAGGTTTGCCTTTGAAAATCTCAATAATTCAATTCAAATCCCCCAGGTCTTACATGATACCTGGAGTACCATGTGACTCCTTTAAACTCCAGCAAACCTCATCTGTAAAGCTGAGGATCACAATGTTTAGCTCACAAGTTTATTGTTGTGAAGGCTAAAGAGAAGACACACATAACCCCTCAGTGCTGGGTCTGTTGCTCAGTCTACCTCAGTAAATATTAGCAATTATCGTTACTGCCTAAGATCGCACAACTTACAAGTGGCAGATTCGAGCTCAAACCGAAATCCTGGCCCTGGGGTTGTACTCTCCAGCACACGTCAGATCAAGACACCCCCTGCAGAACGCAATGTGTTGATAAACAAACAGGAGAATCTGGTTCTATTTATAACTAAAGTAGAAAACTGATGTGCTACTTTCATAAATACTGTTTTAAAAACAGGAACAGGGTGCAAGCCTATTTTGACTTTGCAAACTCTGAGAGAGTAGCAGGGCTCAGAAGCAGGCAAGGCATCCAGGCAGATCAGGGAGGGTGAGCAGGCACTGACCCCACACCAGCAACTCAAGATGACTGCCATGCCAAGGCAGTCTGGCTGTGGATACTCCCAACTGGGGCAGCCATGGGCCGGTGCTTCCAGCTATTAGCAGAACCACGGCTGCCACTGGCTGGGGAGAGAATGAGAACACACTGTGATCACGAGTTGGTTTGTCTCTGACCAGGCGAAGGACGGGAGCACTGTAGCCACATCTGAGCTCTGTTAAGGGCTGAGCTGGCCCCTGATGTTTAGATATGGAGTCCTGAAGAGCGCATTTGACAAGAAACGCAAGGCTTAGGAACGTGAAGTCTCTCGTGGCTTTCTTCTTACACCAACTGAAAACTGACCTGGGAGCTCGAGAACATGTTTGATTTTAACTCACTTCAAAGCCCTTCTCAGCGATCGGGGCTCCAGGCTGGTTTCTTTGTTTTTAACATCAGGAGCCTGTCCGCTCCTCCTTAGTTCAGGGCCAAGTACCACAGGCTTGGGAGTTTCCCAGACCTGGATGCCCCTTGGAATCATCCATGAAGGTTAAAAACACGTAAGTGCCCAGACTCCTGCTCAGATGCATAGATTGAATCTTAGTAAGGAGGGCGGAGACAAGGTGATGGGCATGGTCCTGGGGCCTAGCAATCTGGAACTTTTGAGCTTCATTTGGTGATGAAGGGGAATGAGAATGAACTGCTGGTCTGCACCATTCTAGGAAACTACGACTGTCCAAAGATGGCAAGCCAAGAAACAGCAGGATAAACATACTATTTAGAAATATGAAGATAAACACCAAGGAACAACAAAAGGAGCCTACAGGGGTTGCCTTAAAACCAATCAATAGGGACACAAGTCATAACAGTGGTTGCCTGGGGGAAGGCAGCAGGAGTTGGGAAAGGACCTCAGGGAACACTCTAGGGTACTGGAAATGGTCTGTATCTTGACCTGGCTAGGAGGTTAAGTGCAGCCCGCCACGTCTGCAGGTTCTGCATTGGCAAGTTTAACCAATCTTGAGTTGAAAAGATTCAGAAAAATAAGATATAATGAAAATTTTAAAATAATACAAATTTTAAAGTTTTAGTATAACTATTTACAAAGCATTTACATTGTATCGGTTATTAAAAGTAATCTGGAGATGATTTACAGTTTACAGGAGAATGTGTGTATGTTATATGGAATTATTATGCCATTTTCTGTCAGGGACTTGAACATCCAAGAATTTTGGTGTTCTGGCAGCGGGTCCTGGAAGCAATTCCCCCGCAGATACCAAAGGACAACTGTATACATACATAAAACTTGTCATGCTGCACTCTTAAGATTGTGTGCTTGACTATATGTGATTTAAAATTTTCGTAAATATTTGCTTCTGGTTACAGGGGAACTGATTTTCTTTTTACAGACATTTACAAATTTAAAACTATATTCACCTTTAAAAAACCCAACATATTCATATGATAAAAATAGAAATTAGGTTTTAAAAAAGGTCCACCAAGATTCTGGTGTGCAGCCTAGGTTGAGAACTTCTAGCTTCAGAAATCTTCCAGGAACCGCCTCTAAGTCTTTCTTTCACTTAGGCAAATCCTCACAAGTTTCAGCCTCTCTATCAGCGCTTATCCTTCCCTTTCTACAAAGCAAAAGTTGGAAAAGTGACACAGGAGGTTGGTTTACACAGAATTCCTAGGAACTTTTTTACTCTCATCGCTTCAGCCACTGCCAGCTGCTAGTGTTTGAAACTGACATCCAACATTGCCACCAGCTGCAGCTTGTCATCAAGCTTATGAGTCCAGCCTCTGACTCAGGCCCCAAAGAAGCTCTGGACATCTGGTTTGTGTGAGAGTCACCCATGTTAAGCACACCCAACTCACCCTTCCCCGATTTCTGAGATTCTGGTTCAACAGGTCAGAGCAGGACAGGGGCCCTCAAATCAGGTCTTTTACTAGTTTTCCTGGCAGTTTTGATACTGATGGTCTAGAAATCACATTTTGAGAAACTCTCCCTAAAAGACTCCATTTTGCTGACAGGAAAATAAGTACATATCTATCTTTTAAATCCACTTTGAGGTATAATTTGCACAAAAGAAAGTGCAACCATTTCAAAAAGTGCATCCTTTCAAAACACGTAGGTACCCATGTAACTGCTGCCAGTCAAGATATAGAAGATTTCCAATACCCCAGAGAAAGTTCCCTGTGTCCCTCTGCAATCAATCCTTGGTCCTCCCTGACCTCCAGCACCAGGCAATTCTGCTTCCTGTTTGTATCTATTAGTTTTGCCTATTCTAGGATTTCACATGAAGATAATTATACAGTATTGTAGTCTTTTGTGTCTGGCTCCTTTAGCTCAGCATGTTTTAAAGATAATCATTTATCAGTAATTGCTTCCTTTGCAGGGATATATCACAATTTGTTTACCTACTTTCTTTTTTTTTTGAGTTGGAGTCTCACTCTGTCACCCAAGCTGGAAAGCAGTGGCACACTCCTGGCCACTGCAGCCTCGACCTGCTGGGCTCAGGCGATCCTTCCACCTCAGTCTTCCAAGTAGCTGGAACTACAGGCACACGTCACGATGCCTGGCTAATTTCTTGATTTATTGTAGAGATGAGATCTCGCCAAGTTGCCTAGGCTGGTCTCGAACCCGTGGTCTCAGGCAATCCTCTCACCTCCCAAAGTGCTGGGATTATAGGCGTGAGCCACCGCACCTGGCCTTGTTTACCTACTTTCTAACTGATAGATATTTCAGTTGTCTCCAGTTTTTGGCTATTACAAATACAACTGCTATGAATGGTCACATTAAACTCTTTGATTGAACAAGGGTTTTCATTTCCCCTGGGTACCTACAAGGATTTCTGGGCCGTATATTCAAGGTGTCCTTGATTTATAAGGAGCTGCCAAATTGTTTTCCAAAGGAGCTGTACCAGTTGACCATCCCACTAGCAAACATGAGAGTTCCTGCTAGCTCCACATCTTCATCGACACTTGGTGCTGTCAGTCTTTTTACAGTTGGCTATTCTCATGGATGTGTGGTGGCACCCCATTGTGGCTTTAACTAACATTTTGTGATGACTGGTGATGCTGAGTATCTTTTTTATATGCTCACTGGCTATTCATATATTTTCCTTTGTAATTGCTTCAGAATGTTTGGAGACCACATTCTGAGAAACCCTGCTTAAAAACACCGATATCATCGCTGCCAGAACAGAACATTGTAAAGTGATTTAAAAATGGAAAATCTAAGAATTCCCCCGTGAACTCTGTGAAAAATTTCAATACGGAATAGTTGAAAGAAAATGACAATGAACACCCATATGCCATCTATTTATTATATATCTAACAACTGCAACACTTTGCCACATTTTCTTTTATGTGCATGTATGTTTGTCAAACTGCTGAACCATTTGAAAATAAGTTGCAAGGTCAGGCACAGTGGCCCACGCCTATAATCCCAGCACTTTGGGAGGCCGAGGTGAGAAGACTGCCCGAGCCCACGGGTTTGGGACCAGCCTGGGCAACTTGACGAGACCTCATCTCTACAATAAATCAAAAAACTACAGTGATGCATGCCTGTGGTTCCAGCTACTTGGAAGGCTGAGGTGGGAGGATCATCTGAGCCCAGCAGATGAGGCTGCGGTGGCCGTGAGCATGCCACTGCACTCCAGCCCGGGCAATAGAGTGAGACTCCAACTTAAAAGAAAAAAAGAAAAGAAAAAAGTTGCAGACACCCAGTCATTTTACCCTTAACTACGTTAGCACACTGGTCCACAACCTTTTTGGTATCAGGGACCGGTTTCATGGAAGATAATTCTTCCATGGACTGCGGGGGAGGGGGGATGGTTTCAGGATGACTCAAGTACATAACATCCATCGTGCACTTCATTTCTATTATTACATTGTAATAGATAATGAAATAATTATATGACTCACCACAAAAAAGGCACGGATGGAAATGGTCAATAAAACAATGGGCGGGCCACGCACAGACTAAAATAAGTGTCAGATTCTGGCTTAAGGCCTGCCACCAGAAGCAACTATACAACTGAAGTACATCAACTTGCTTGCCACTCACTGATAAGGTTTTGATATGAGTCTGCAGGCAACTGACTATGGTCTCTGTGCAAACGTCACTGCTAATGTTAATCTGTACTTGCAGCTGCTCCCCAGCACTGGCATCATTGCCTCAGCTCTACCTCAGATCAAGTATTAGATTCTCATAAAGAATGTACAACTTAGATCCCTCGCATGTGCAATTCACAATAGAGGTCCTGCTGATCTGACAGGAGGTGGAGCTCAGGTAGTTAAGGCAAGTGATGGGTAATGTCTGTAAATAAAGATGAAGCTTCACTGGCTCACCCGCTGTTCACCCCCCGCCGTGTGTGGGCCCAGTTCCAAACAGGCCATGTGTGCCATCCAGTTGGCCGGGTGCAGTAGCTCATGCCTGTAATCCCAGCACTATGGGAGGCTGAGATGGACTGCTTGAGCTCAGGAGTTTGAGACCAACATAGGCAACATAGTGAAATCTCAAATCTACACAAAAAATAATCATTAGCCAGGTGTGGTGGCATGCACCTATAGTCCCAGCTACTTGGGAAGCTGAGAGAGGAGGATGACTTGAGTACAGAAAGTCGAGGCTGCAATGAGCTGGGAATGCACCACTGCACTACAGCCCAGGTGACAAAGTAAAACCCTATCTCAAAAAATAAAAATAAAAAAGGCCAGGCGTGGTGGCTCATGCCTGTAATCCCAGCACTTTGGGAGGTGGAGGCGAGAGCCCACGTGTTAAGAGACCAGTCTGGGCAACTTGGTGAGACCTCATCTCTATTATAAATTAAAAAATTAGCCAGGTGTGGTGGTGCATGCTTGTAGTTCCAGCTACTTGGAAGTCTGACGTGGAAGGATCACCTGAGTTCAGCAGGTCGAAGCTGTGGTGGCCGAGAGCATGCCACTGCACTCCAGCCTGGGCGACAGTGTGACTCCCAACTCAAAAAAATAATAAAAGGGTGTGATGATAGAATATAGTCCTTGACAGTAACCACAGGAATGATGTACAAATTACATGACATGATGTGGGCTACTGTGTGTTTGAGACGATGAGGCACTCATTAATTTATTCCATATTCAGTGAGCATTGATGGTCTAGGTCTCCATGCCAAGCACAGAGATGTGAGAAAAAGACCACCCAAGCATTCAGGGAAAAGGTGCCTTGCTTATAAGATAGAGACGCAGGATGAAATAGTTTCTCTTCTTAAGAATGTAAGGCTCATGTGCTAAACCAAGGATGGAGCTGGTACAAGAAGTTAGATCACAAGAGCCATTAAAGTCCCTTAATTGTTCAAGCCCATTTGAATTGGAGTTTCTGTTAACAAGTAGCCAACAGCACCCCCAGACAGGTGTGAACTGCATTTGAAACCTGGAGAGCCAGTCTCCCAAAGGAGCATCACAGTCAATTTTGTTGTTCTCTCCTTTAATAAATCTTTGTTAATTTATTTTTTAAATTGTGCTGCTGGCACCAGCTTTTGGCTTCTCCTACCTGCCCCCATCTCCTAGATCCTTGACTGAGAGTCCCCCCCTTTTTTTGAGTTGGGGTCTCACTCTGTCACCCAGGCTGGAGTGCAGTGGCACAGTCCCAGCTCACCACAGCCTCAACCTCCAGGGCTCAGATCCTTCTGCCTCAGGCTCCCAAGTAACTGGAACTACAGGCATACCACCATGTCTGGCTTTTTTATCTTTTATTTTTGTAGAGATGGGTCTCACTGTGTTGCCCAGGCTGGTCTCAAACTCCCAGGCTCAAGCAATCTCTCGCCTTGGCCTCCCAAAATGCTGGGATTACAGATGTGAGCCACCGTGCCCAGTCTGAGAGCCCAACTGTAAGTCTCAATGCCTTGCTTTTAGCCTTAACCCTACTAGGTTGGCCGTTATCTTGGTCTGATTCTCAAAAGTGCCTGCAGACCCAAAACCTGACACCCTCAAGTCTCTGCTGGTATCCTATGTGATAGCACACAGGAACACAGATTGGAAACATCTCTTCCTACTGGCCCTAGAGGCCCCCAAAGCCCTGTTCACCATGGCCCCAGCACTACTCTGCTGGCAGACTTCTGCCTGGTCCCCTCCTACCTTGTCCCCCAAGCCAGCCTCTGCCAAGAAACCATCTCAGTCCTCTCCAACTCCCTGCAGCAGGGACTGCTTTTTTTTCCTCCAAATAAGAACAAGCAGTGGAAAGAAAAATACCGAGAAAGGGCAACTTTCTATTGCCTTGCTTATACCCTAGGAAATTTTAATTCTCAACAATCAAGATATAATAAAATCATAAAGTAAACGACTTTGCTTTTTCAAACAGAAAAAGTACAGATGAGGATGCTTCTCAAACTGTTTGTCAGTATAGCATATGGCAGTGAAGTAAGTTCTAGAGGTTCCTGGCTGTGCCAGACCTCATTCTTTTTTTTTTTTTTTTTTTTGAGTTGGAGTCTCACTCAGTTGCCCAGACTGGAGTGCAGTGGCTGCTCCCGGCTACCGCAGCCTTGACCTGCTGGGCTCCGGTGATCCTTCTGCCTCAGCCTTCCAAGTAGCTGGAACTACAGGCACGTGCTACGTAGCCCGGCTAATTTTTTTAAAAAATTTATTTATTGTAGAGATGAGGTTTCGCCAAGTTGCCCAGGCGGGTCTCGAACCCGCGGGCTCAGTCAATTCACTCACCTCGGCCTCCCAAAGCATGGGATTACAGGCTGAGCCACCAAGCCCAGCCACAGACCTCATTCTTGAGAGATGAGTCTTAGATGAGGGCAGGAACTGGAGAGTAGCTCAGAGCAGTCATTACCAGTTAAAGGGACACCTTTCAATGGTTTAACAGCTGTTATAGTCACTGTAGCTGAATATTCATCTTATATGTGTGTATTTTTCTTAACTATGTAACATTTCCTTTGATTTTTAAAGTTTAAAAATAAGTTATTTTTGGTCATAGTCTCACTCTGTCATCTAGGGTGGAGCACAGTGGCATGTTCATGGCTCACCGCAGCTCGACCTCCTGGGCTCGAGATCCTTCTGCCTCAGTCTCCCAAGTAGCTGGGAGTACAGGAATGTGCCATCATGCCTGGCTAATTTTGTGATTTTTTTTTTGTAGAGACGAGGTCTTCCTACGTTGCCTAAGCTGGTCTCAAACTGCTGGGCTTGAGGGATCCTTCCATACTGGTCTTCCAAAGTGCTGGGATTACAGCATGAGTCACCCCATCTAGCCAAACATTCTTATTTTAATAGAATCACTAGCATTTATTCAGAAAATAAAATAATGTAGATAACCACTACCTTTTAAAAAAAAATCTCAGCTGGGCTCAGTGGCTCAGCCTGTAATCCCAGCACTTTGGGAGGTTGAGGTGAGTGAACTGCCGGAGCCCGCAGGTTCGAGACCCACCCAGGCAACTTGGTGAGACCTCATCTCTACAATAAAATCAAAAATTAGCCGGGCGTGGTAGCACACGCCTATAGTTCCAGCTACTTGGAAGGCT
>NW_007232303.1:54525-123498 GCF_000164805.1 Carlito syrichta
CTGACAACAGAATCCTGACATGCCCACCAGGCCTCCTCCATGTGGTCTCACCCACCTTTCAAGCTCACCTGTAATTGTGTTCTCATGCACCCAAACCCTCCATCAATACTGAACTGTTCCCCTTCAACATCAGAAAGTGCCCTCAAGCCCTTACCCCGTCACACCCACTCCAGAGACAAACACTATCCAGAGGATTTCCTACCATATCCATTACCTGCTGTGGGGTTCACAGAAATGGAGTCATGTGGCAGGTACATTTTACTCAGCACAATGTTGAGGAAAATGCACGTATCAGTCATGTGTTCTGTCGTGTGGACAGACAGTCTCACAGTTTCTCTGCTAATCACCAGTCGATAGATGTCATAGTCGTCTCGTTTGGGCTATTATGAAGTGAACTGTTGGAAACATCTCAGTGGAAATCCTCGTGTGGACACATTTTCATTTCTCTTAGAGTCCTAGGAATGGGACTGCTTAGTCACGTGGCAAGTATATATGACAGTTAAACCTTTTAAGAAATTGCCAAAGGATGTATATTACTTACATTCCCATCAACAAGGCATGAAAGTCCAGGGGCCTAAATTCTCAGCCACATTGGGGGTGTCTTTTGCCACCAGCCATGCTGATGGGGAAGTAAATACGTAAACCTTTCTGAGGACTTTTTACAGTGTTGCCTAATAGTGTAGAAAAACAACTAATTGAAGAGGTAATAATTTCTGTAGGAGTCTTGAGGACAAATGGGCCTGTCAATATTTTACAATGGTCTCCTTCTCACAGGTGGCATTCCTTACTTCATAAGGCACCAAGGTGCTCTTTGGCCCTGACAGGTCAAGCTGTGGGCTCGAACTCCTAAGGGCCTTACCCACTCGGTGCAGGCAAGGCTGTGAGAATCCAAGGACACATCTACAGCCATACCATCCTAAGCATGCCAGATCTCATCTGATCTCAGAAGCTAAGCAGGGTTGGGTCTGGTCAGTACTTGAATGGGGGAATCCAAGGACACCCCATGAAGTGAGGGCATCAGGCACAATGCTTGGCTGTTCTTAGCAGAAAGGTCACCTACCTAGTAATGCCATAGCTACCGCTTGGGACAACTTTGCCACGTTCCAGGTAATGTGCTTAAGTGGTTTATACATATTAGTGCATCTAATCCTCACAATAACCCAGAACATTAGTGGGTTAATTAAGACTCTGGGTTATTAGTAATAAAAGCCCAATTACAAGTCGTCTAACCAAAAGGGGAAAATTATTTTTAGAAGGCTCTAAGCCGGGTGCCGTGGCTCACTCCTGCAATCTCAGCACTTTGGGAGGAGGAGGTGAGAGGATTGTCTGCACCCATGGGTTCAAGACCAGCCTGGGCAACTTGGGGTGCCCTCACCTCTACAATAAACCCCCTCCCCCCAAAAATTAGCCAAGCGTGGTGCACACCTGTGATTCCAGCTACTTGGAAGGCTGAGGCGGAAGGATCGCCGGAGCCCAGCAGGTTGAGGCTGCGGTGGCCAGGAGCGCGCCACTGCACTCCAGTCTGGGTGACAGAGTGAGACTCTAATTAAAAAAAAAAAAAATTCTCCTTCTGAAAGAAGCATTTATTACCATATCAAATGGAAAAAGTGTTTATGGTAATGGACCTGGCTGTGGCTCAAAAGACCAATGTTAAAAGCTATTATTTATTAAAATAGACTCTTAAAATGGAACATTGAGGGAAAAGAAACTTAGAAAAGATAAAGCTATGTTAACTTGGTTTAGTTTAGGCATAATAATCAGAGGTAAAGGAGCTTTGGGGGAACGCTTGATGACAGCAAAATGAAGGCCTTACTGAAGGTAAAAACTTCCTCAGAGGATCAAATGTTTTTGCAACCATGACTAAACTTAGTTATCCTTTCTACTACAGTCACCAGTTAACACAGAACCATGCAGCTCAAGTGCTCCACTACTGCACACAACCCTGGGCTGGGGTGTTTCCTGGTGTCACTCTCCTGCTGGTGGCGGGGCAGCTTATACCACCCAGAAATCACAACTGCAGTCACAACTGATAATACAGACGTGTTACTTCTGCAAGTATTCAATTCTAATTGTGCAAATATATTTTTAAAGTATGTTTTAGAGTTCAATATCTCACTCCAAATACACCACTAACAATGGGTCAAGTCCCAGACATTCTTCCTTGCATTAGGAGCTCATCCTTGTGAGTGCTTGTAAGGATTTAGGAGAACAGTACAGACTGCCAGAAATAAAATAATTTTTCAGCAACCAAAAATAAAAGAAGGCAAATGGGCCATTGATACAGATGGGTCTCTCAGATTAAACTCTGTATAAACTGCATGTGTGGAACCAAATATGGCAGAAATCCTTCAGTGTTAGTGAGGCATAGTTAGTTTAGTAATTTGGTAACTTGATGAGTGTGTGTCCCTTTTTGATGTAAATCTGGCATCACTTAGAATGGTCTTAGTTTCCCATTCACATTCACAGAGGCCCACATGCCTCTGTCACATCAAAACTGTGAAATTTGGGGACCAAAGACATAAACAGGTCTTGAGAGGTGACCTTAGTTAACTATACTTACAGACACTCCTTTCATTACCTAATGAATTTTTGCTCCTCAAATTTTCCAGAATCACAAGTGACTCCCGCTGACTTCAGCCTAAGTCACTAGTGGAGATACAGCTTCAATGCAGAAACTTAAGTCTCATGATGTTTGTTACATACACTGTCTTTATTTAGGTTTGTTAAATGAGAATAAAACAAAAACAAAATATACCAATTTCTTCTGCAGGTCCAG
This sequence comes from Carlito syrichta, assembly GCF_000164805.1. Classification (NCBI taxonomy): domain Eukaryota; kingdom Metazoa; phylum Chordata; class Mammalia; order Primates; family Tarsiidae; genus Carlito; species Carlito syrichta. The sequence goes on from NW_007232303.1 coordinate 57,302, forward strand.
TCCTTCTCTATAGCGTTGTTACAGACAACCCTGAAGCAGCTGGAATAGTCAGCCAGGGCCCCGGCGGAGCAAGTTCATCCGGAATCTCTGCAAGTATGTACTTCCATTGGTGCCTTGCACAGGAAGGCACTGTTAATGATGTAACAGAACAGAGGAAATGCCCACAGCAAATAATTCTAGTGACAATTTACTAGACAAGTTACAGTTTAATAATGGTGGCGGTGATTGTTTCTTTCACTTTATTATTATTTTTTACAATAAGGGTGTAGCCTTTATACTCCACACACACAAAATAAAACAAAAAGTGCTTATTACGAAAGCGTCCCTGCCCCCACCCCCTCAGAACATCCTGAACATAGCAATTCAGTAGAACAGAAAAATCTCAAGACAAATTTGATTTCAAAATTTCAATAAAAAAGCAAAAGTATGTAATGCAACAGCTGTTCAATTTCCAACTCTAAATAGGCACCATTAAACAACAACAACAACAAAAGCCAGTATTTTAAATTTCTCCAGCACACATTCCAGTATAAATGCTCTGAACTGTAATCAGCTAGTAATTAATAATGGGAATAGAGCCTTAGAACAGAAGCTATATTGCTTCCCTGCCCCATTTCTCTTATAATTGGAGGGTACAGGTATTAGGGGATACAAAAGTCAGAGGAAGAATTAAAAAGAAAAATTCCCAAAGCTGCTGCTGTATGGGCTAGGAAGACAGCATTTTACAAATGTTCAACAAACCCTAAGGCAAGTAACACAATTTGTTCACTATCACTCCTACTTGAAAGAATAGAGATCAGTGTATTATATAAAACTGTACTTGCAGAATTGTATTTCAGGTTCACCAGAAACTATGGATGTAGTTTTAGGCTTCATCAAAGAAAACAGGTTCAGTTCAGATCAAGTTCGATACTGTACATCTAAGCCTAGCTGGATCGATGTCTGGATCTGCTCACTGTCCCCCTGAACAGCTGTGAACTAACCAATAGTGTGTAACTCCATAGGAAGCTTAAGGGTTGAAGATATGTACACAGCTAGTTAGATCTCCCCTGCTTCGCGCTCTTCAGAGCTTCTCCTGTCTTCTGATCTGCCATTAGCACTCTCATAGGACCGCTTCTTATCTTTCCGATCTCTGTCACGAGGTGATCTGTCTCTTGAACTCCTGTCTCTGTCACGTGATGCTAAGTCTTGGTCTCTGAATCTTTCTTTTGAGGATCTGAAAAATATTAATTTGAGGAGCAAAATATGTTGGGAAACCCAAAAATCCAAATGAAAGAATAGGATAAATATGTTAAGCTACTGATAGCTGTAGATATCTAGAAATACACCAAGACAGAGAAGTCAGCTTCCTGACAAAACAGATCACTACTATAGTTGATAAGGGTACCCAAACAAGATGGTGAAAATAAGTAGCTGAGGGTCAAAGGCATAAGCTAAAATAACTTCTTACTGGATGCTCTCTCATCACCTCAATCACAAAGCTTCTCCAATTCATAAAAAAAAGTCTTTAATATAAAAATAATATATAGATAACAGCTTTAAAAAGTGAAAATATCAAAGTTTTAAATGATTTAGAACAGGAGTCAGCAAACTTTTTCCATTTGCTATCTGGGCAGATAGCAAATGTCTGTGGTACTGCAGGTCACATAAATCCTCTGCAGTAGTCTTCTTCCATTTTTTCTTTTTTACCAGCTCTTTAAGAATATAAAAACCATCCATAGCTTGCTGGCTGTACAACAACAGGCAACAGTTTGCCAACACCTGAGTCAGATAAGAGAACTACTCAATAATAACATGGCTTTAAATAACTATTTATTATTTTTTCATAGGCTATCTCCTATAGGAAACCATTTATTATTTTTAAAATGTGCTTTACTCCTCCTTAGTTTATTCTAACCGACAGGGAAAAAAAAACCAACCAGAAGACAGAGGAAGAGACTCACATTATAATAAATCTTGATTAATCATAACTTTCTGACTACCTTCTCCATGCCTATACTCAATTTTAATAAAAAAGGTAAATAATAACAAATTCCTATCAGAGATTCAATTAGGGAAAACCAAAAGGTATTATAGGATCAGAAAAAATGTGAAATCTTCTATGCTTTCAACACCTGGAACGAATCAACAGCATACATGTATATGTGGTTCTTTATGGATGACACAGTGCTTTTACATAATGATCTTGACCCATGTTCAGAATTAGGATCTGAAGCACTGCCAACAATTTGAATAAGTAATACTTTCAGGGAAAAATAAAAACTACTACCGTACTCAGTTGTTTTCCCCCACATCAGATGGATAATGTGTCAACGTCATAACAAGGCTCAAGGGAGGCACATCTCACACAAGAGCATGAACACTCAATCATCACGCTTATGAACCACAAAAAGATCTGTACCCGGTTTTAGAAATACAGTTAAGCAAAAAAGATCAAAAGATTAAATAATGTTAACTTGGAACATTCTACTTAAGGTTGTAGTAAACTTAATTTTAAAACTATGTGTTAAAAAAAAAAATCACACAGTGCAAGTTTAGTGATTGCTCGTCTACACTACCCCTATCCAGGCCCTTTATAGGAAGAGAATATGAAAAGAGAAATGATATCTAGACTAAGGATACTAGATGCTCATAAGTGCCAGAGGTCAGTAATAATAACTAAAAAAAAAACTATGAGACAAGTGTCCTACAAATGTTTTATAAGACATTACAATGCCCCACACATAAGCAGTTTCCATACACTATTTGCCTTAAACTACCAATAATCCTAATAAAGCAGGTACTCTTACTAGTTTTATTTAACAGATGGGGGAAAGATGGTGGGATAATTAAATTACTCGGCCAAGGCCAATGAATCCAAGTAGTCTGAATCTGAGGTCTGCACTATACATATCTGAACAGAGCAAACAGCAGAAAGATGCAAATGGTCCTAATTTATGCAAAGAAACTATGCCAGGAAAAGGTCACCAGACAATCTACTTACATCAGAGACCAAGATTTCACAGTAGGGTCAGGAGAACAGCAAAACAAAAAAAGGCTTTTAATTAGAACCTTTACTTTGAAAAATTAAACACAAATGTGTAGCAATAGCTTGATGTTATCTTATATTTAGTATATAACATATAGGTTTTAACAGCAATTATTTGTTAACTTTTAGTAAAAACAAAGAATGATGCTTTAAAAGAGAATAACTGGTATTCAAAGATGGAAAAGTGTTCTTGAGAAAAGCAAAATTTTTAATAGTTTTACAAAAATAATCCTCTTTATGAACATGTTGACATCTTAGATGTGGGGGGCATCATGGAGTATGGTGGAAAACTTTCCTATACAACTTCATAAATGCAAGAAGCATCAGAGAAGGAACTAAGATAACACAGTCTCAGAACGAGGGGACTTCATGCCCATCCCTCCCATCACCACCACCATCACCACCACCACCAATAAAGACATTTAAGAGGTGACCAACACTAAAAACAATGACAGCTGGGCAGGCGACTCAAGACACTGCGTAAACCTTCCATCACCAAGCATGATGATATGCAAAATTTAGCGTGCAGGTAAGACTCAAGGAGAACTTTTAAAAAATGCTTATTTCTGAACAGTGCACTGAGGGTGGCCCCCAAAATACAGTTTCAAGAGTATGAGACAAGTGTCCTACAAATCATTGTTCCTTACAAATTCCCTGCCCATTCTCTGCATTCACCTATGATAGTCACTCTACATGAAATATCTTTTTCTAAGCTGATTCTACCTGTTCAAATCATACCCATTTTATCCAAGTTTTATTGACCGAAGCTGTTTTTTATTACTCTGGTATTTCCCTCATCTAAACTCTTGATGATACATAGTTTAGCACTTCATGTGTAGCCTTACACCAGTCTAATTATTGTCAAATATGTCGATTCTGTATTCTAACTCATATAGGATACTTAGAGCAACTTAAAATTGTTCAACTGTTATATTTCTTTGCTATTTTTTACTAAGTCTAGTACAGTACAAAGTATACAATTCTTACTGATTAGAGTCACCTTAAGGACAACTGAGAACAAGATCAGAATATAAGAAATAAAATACTGATTGAAAGCCTATTAATAATCTCAGCTTATAAGTGATTTCCTGGAATGGATAGTTGAGAGTCAAAAAAATGGAAAGAGTTTAACAGCTTTCTGTGGGTTCTATTATGGACTTTATATAGATTACTCCATAGAAAACATAAGACTAGTAGGTACTAGGCACTCAAAAAATGTTTATCATACATATGCTAAGAATAGTTATCAAGAAAAAAGCAATTTTAAACATGGCTTACATTACATAGAAATTACCTGTTTTAAGAGCCATCATGTGACCTGAGTAGTTTTGGGAGTTTGGTCTATATAGACTATGAGTGCTAAACTCTACCACATTATAATCCTTTGTCTGTTCCCAATAGATATTCAAGTCCTTAACATACCCTACCCTGTGTCTGCACCTTTTGAGTTTTTTCATCATACCAAGGAAGTCCTGTAGCTTCCTTAAGATTCTGAATCCGCCCTGCCAAGCTAAAGGTATATAACAATATGTTATATATAGCACAGATTAAACAAGAATATACTAGAATGTGTCTGCTCTGAAGAAGTACATCAGCTCAAATAAGTCTGGAAAACAATAAATCAAACAAAACTAAACAAGTCTTTTAATAAAAGAACTTTTCAGAGCCCCTAGTTTGCTAACAGTATTGGTACTTAAAATTATTTGCCTGTACATAACTTTTTTCCAAGACACACTAAGCCGAGAAAAGCATAATCTCTGCACATATCAGTTCCAATTTCTTGCTCTGGCTCATAAGTATATTCTTTCAGAACTACCCATACAATCAATCACAAAAAAAGTGTTATACACCCACACACAAATGTGTACATATTACCAGATGCAAGTTTCAAATCAATAATGTAAATATAAGTAACACAAGTAAACATAAACAACACTAAAACGTCAAGGTAGCTCCATATCCTCTGATTGACACATCAATACCTCCTCTTGGATCGTTCCCTGCTCCTATCTCTAGAACTGTGCCGACTTCTCTGGTGGCTGCGGCTGCGGCTGCGGCTGCTAGAGCGAGACCTGTGGCGATGGCGTTTCTCCCGAGATTTGGATCGAGTTCTCCTCTTGCGTTCCCGTGACATGGAGCGAGATCGATGTCTGCGATGCTCTCTGGACCTGGATCTACAAGGTAAGATTTGATTTTGTTTTTAGCTTTCATCAGTATAGTATTTACTAAAGTCTTTTCTACAAAGAGAAACTAGTTTTCAGTAGCCTTCCTTAATGCCTATTCTATTCCAAGTCAACTAAAAAGCTGGAGTGTTATTAACTAAATACCAGAACTTAAAATAAAAATTAAAACACGAATATCAGAGGTAGATGAGTCTTGTATAAATTGATACCAAACATATTCTTGGAACCAAATGGAAGGAGGCAAGGTAGGAGGATCACTTGAGCCCAGGAGTCCAAGACCAGCCTGGGCAGCACAGCAAGTTCCTATCTCTAAAAAATAAAAACCAGCCAGGTGTGGTGGCACATGCCTGTAGTCCAAGCTACTCAGAAGGTTAAGGCAGGGGGATTATATAAGTGCATGAGTTTGAGACCACAGTAAGCCACTCCAGCCTAAGTAAGACTCACTCCAAAGTGAGACTGTCTCTAAAAACAGTAACAAAAAAAAATGAAGGAAACATTTGTACTAGTACTTTATGCCAGGGATTGTATTACTTAGATGCCTTATGAATTTAATTTCATTTAAATTTAGATTTTAACATTCTTTAGAAATGAATTATGTACTTGATAGGCACGGATAGGAGGGAAAAGAGGCATGAGAAAGAATACTGTTTTCAATAAATTACTATCTTTCTCAATTATAACAGAAATAAATTTTGAATGCCCACAATGTGCATGCCTAATTGCAGTGTAATCAAAACACAGTAAGACAGTTCTGTATTCAAGGAGCACATACTTTGGGAGAAAAAAAATGCAAAAATCATTTTAGAGAACTGTAAGTGGCAAAAAATGTATTTCTAATGAGTACATAGGAGTAGAGAAGGAAAACATTTTGAAGAAACCAGAAAGAATGATACTTCTGTGGTCTTGACCAAGTTGCAAACCAACCTGTGTGGTAAGAATGAAAACGGCACACAGAGGACATAAAGACCGACAGAAAACAAGGAAAAAGAAAGGCAAGCAACTTTGTTAAAAAGAGTCACTTTAAGAATGATGAAGCTGGAATCGGTGGCTCAGCCTGTAATCCCTCGCTTGGGGAGGCCGAGGTGAGTGGATTGCTGGAGCCTGAGGGTTCGAGACCCGCCTGGGCAACTTGGTGAGACCTCATCTCTACAATAAATCAAAAATTAGCCAGGCGTGGTGTGCGTGCCTGTAACTCCAGCTACTTGGAAGACTGAGGTGGAAGGATCGCCGGAGCCCAGCAGGTCAAGGCTGCGGTGGCTGGGAGCATGCCACTGCACTCCAGTCTGGGCAACAGAGTGAGACTCCAACTCAAAAAAAAAAAGAATGATGAAAGGCCAGGCATGGTGGCTCAAGCCTGCAATCTCAACACTTTGGGAAGCTGAGGCAGAACTGTTGAGACCAGTTGGTACAACAGAGTGAGACCCCATCTCTGTAAGAAATTTAAAAATTAGTTGGGCATGCTAGTGCATGCCTGCAATACTAATAACACTTTGGGAAGCTGAGGCAGGAGGACTGCTTGAGCCCAAAAGTTCAAGACCTGTCTGTTCAAAATAGTGAGACCCCGTCTCTATAAGAAATCTAAAAATTAGCTGGACATGATGGTGCATGCCTGTAGTCCCCTAGCTACCTGGGAGGCTAAGGCGTGAGGAGTTTCAAGGCTGCAATGAGCTATTATAAAGCCACTGTATTCTAGTCTGAGAAACATAGAAAGATTCTGTCTCTTAAGGAAAAAAAAACAATGAAAATGTTCTCAAATGGATTATGGTGATAGTTGCACAACTTTAAATTTACGAAAAATCACTGTCTTGTACACTTGAAATGGATAGATCTTATGGCACAGTGTAAATTATACCTCAATAAAGCTGTTGAAATTTTAAGTCACTTTAAGAATGTGATATTTTCTCATAATTTGATATACAGTAAGTAGGGTGTATTATACAGATGAGATAGTTTACAAACTGAGTTATTTTCAAATAATTTTTTTCAATAAATTAAGTTTAAAGCTTCCAGCTTATGTTAACATTATAGTTAAAGAAAAATGAATGTAACAGACTTAGCATCAACCACTGGTCAACAATATTTTTCTAAAAGTGAATAGAATATTTCCAAAAAGAAGTTATAAAACTCTTTCTTTTTCTTTTTAAATATATTTCCTTTCTTTTTTTTTATTGAGTTGGAGTCTCACACTGTCACCTGGGCTGGAGTGCAGTGGTACGTTCAAGGTCATCACAGCTTCGACCTGCTGGGCTCAGGCGATCCTTCCACCTCAGCTTTCCAAGTAGCTGGAAGTACAGGCACATGCCACCACGTCTAGCTAATTTCTTGACTTATTGTAGAGATGATGAGGTCTTGCCAAGTTGCCCAGGCTGGTGTTGAACCCCTGGGCTCAGGCAATCCTTTTGCCGCTGCCTCATAAAGTGCTAGGGTTACAGGTGTGAGCTACCATGTCCACATAAAACTCTTTCAATGAGTTTTATCAAATGATATTTTGTTTAACCGCTCATTTTAACTATTATACATTATATTTCTTCCAATGTGTAATATTATTCATTAAATCTGAGATAAGTATTCATTCAACCAAAAAATATTTACTGGGTACCTTTAATACTGTTCTAGGTACTAGAGAGATTGAGAAGTAAATAAAATAAAGTCCCTGAATTCACAGTGCTTATATTCTGGAAAAGGGTCTTTACAGATTATGTAGGAAGTAAATAAAAATTTCAAATGGTTAAAAAAAAAAGACAGCTTAAGTAGGGTAAAAATGGATAGAGAAATGGGTGGCAACATTTTATACAGAAGAGGCAGGGAAGTCTTTTCTGACAGAATGGCATCTAAGCAAAGTGAAAAGAAGTAAAGAAGTAAGTGGACCAGCCATCTTAGAGAAGACAGCTCAGGTAGGGGAACACAGATGCAAAGACCTGAAGTAAAGAGAGCTCAGCATGTTGAAGGAATAGAGAAGACCATATTGGCTGGAAGCAACATCAGGTCTCACAGGCAAGATGATCAAATATTTTATCATTCAAACCAGGAGGCTCTGAATAAGTTATATAGAGTGAAATGGGAGGTTATTAGTAAATATTCTGAGGCAAGAGACATAACCAGAAGTACCCCAGGGCAGATTGGGCTATATGGTCACCCTACTTAAAAGCTATGGTAAGAACAACTCCTGTGAATGAGATAAGAAACCTTTGCAAGGTTTAAACAGAGGGCTGACATGACGAATTTCATTTTTTTTAAAGGGTTCATTCTGGCTGACATGTGGAAAGCAGAATGAGGTGAAGAAGGAGAGCAGGCAAGCATAAAATAAGGAGGTCATTTAAGAAGGAGAGCAGGCAAGCATAAAATAAGGAGGTCATTTAAGAGGTTATCATAATATCGTGGTAACAGGACTACAAGAGTAGAAATCTCATTCCTGGTCCAAATGTCTAAAGATGTTCTATGTTCACTGGGTATGGTGGCTCACATCTGTAATGCCAGCACTCTGAAAGGCTGAGGAAGAAGGATCACTTGAGACCAGGAGTTCCAGACTACCCTGGGAAACACAGTGAGACCTTCATCTCTAAAAAAATAAAAGTAAAAAAATTAGCTAGGCATGGTAGTGCATGCCTGTAGTCCTAGCGACTAGAAATGAGGCAGGAGGTGGCTTGAGGTCAGGACGTAGAGGCTGCAATGAGCTAATACCCTACCAATCCACTTCAGCCTGGGTGACAGAATGAGACCTTATGGTCTATGTACAAATACGTTAGCTTTTCAACAAAGGTACCATCTTGTATTAATCAAGCGGCAAAGAAGAGCAGTATCATAATTTAATGTTTCTACTTCTCATCTTGAATGCAAGAAACTAATAACAAGATAAATTAGCTGACACAATTGGTCCCATTTATTAATGTCTTTTCGTTTCTTAGTGTTTTAGGCAAAAATACCACTGAAAGATTATAAAAAGAAGCCGGGCTCGGTGGTTCAGCCTGTAATCCCGTGCCTTTGGGAGGCTGAGGTGAGTGGATTGCCTGAGCCCACGGGTTCGAGACCCGCCTGGGGCAGCAAGATCTCATCTCTACAATAAACCAAAAAAACAGCCAGGCGTGGTAGCGCATGCTTGTAATTCCAGCTACTTGGAAGACTGAGGCGGAAGGATCGCCGGAGCCCAGCAGGTCGAGGCTGCGGTGGACGGGAGCCTCTTTCTGGGCGATGGAGTGAGACTCCAACTCCAAAAAAAAAGAACTAAGAGGCAGCTAATAGAAACAGAAGGTTTTTCTTTCATAACAATAAATGCTCTATATTTTAAGTAAAAGTTCACAGGAAATACTCCCTAGAGTTTAGAATACTCAGAAGATTAAAAAAGAAGGTATAATCTGAACAAGAGAAATGGCAGGATTCAGAAAAGAATGAGAAAGGGCATTCTAGGTGGAGATGAATGAAGTAAAGTTCAACGACTGGCAAGTGAAAAACTAAGAATAATTAAGTAGAACACATTTCTGTACTATTCTCAGAAAAAAATGTATCAAGTAACTGAATGCTGAAAGTAAAAAGAAAATACTATCTTTTCCTTACTTTCTGTGAAGACTATACAAAAAAAATCAGTAATAAATTTATATAAAGTCAAGAGTAGAGCATATACTAAAGATTTAGTTTCCCGTAACCCAAACTGGATCACTCATTCAAAAATGTGCCCAACTAGTTACACTACTTATATTTCCAACAGGTACTATCTTAGAACATTTTTTTCTTTAGTTGCAATCTCACTCTGTCTCCCAGGCTGGAGTGCAGTGGCACGCTCACGGTCACCATAGCCTTGACCTGCTGAACTCAGGGGATCCTTCTGTCTCAGCCTTCCAAATAGCTGGAACTACAGGCATGTGCCACTATGCCTAGCTAACTTTTTGACATATTGCAGAGATAAGGTCTCGCCAAGTTGCCCAGGCTGGTCTTGAACCTGTAGGCTCAGGCAATTTTCTCACCTCGGCCTCCCAAAGTGCTGGGATTATAGGTGTGAGCACTGTATATAATTTTATGCTGATGAAATTATTACAATTCATGAGCACGTTCTGACTTTTAAGTATCTTCTCAAATGGCAATGGTCAAAATTGAACTATAAAATTAAATCTCATTAATTTCTAAAACATATTTAATGTATTAAAACTACCTTTGAAAAAACCAGCTTCACTACTTATACCTGTCTTATATAACACCTACCTTTTGGGATTCTTGCTATGTGATCGGGACCTAAAAAAAGAATATCTATTTTTAGAAAAGTGACAATAAATAAATAAATAAATAAATAACCCTGCAATGTTAAACTGTATTCTTCCTGATTTCTATTTTTAAAATTAATTTATAAATATAAGACATGTACTTATGCACATAAATTATTCCAAATGAACCACAAACTCTACAAATTTCCCCACCTTGCCAGGTTGCCCTTAAACTCAGGATACCTAGTTCTTAAAGAACATGCTTCTGAGAGACTAAATCACAGTACAGGTTGAGTATCCCTTCTTTGAAATGCTGCAAGTATTCTGGATTATGGATTTTTTTCAAATTTTGAAACATCTGCGTTATAATTTTTCGGTTGAGCACCCTGTATCTGAAAACCAAAATCTTCCAGTGACTATGTCCTCTGAACATTGTGTCAGCACCTCAAAAGTTTCAGATTTTGGGGCTTGCTGGATTTCAGATTTTTGGATTCAAGATGCTCAACCCAAACGTCACAACTTCTTAATTCCCCAGAAACCACTTCCCAGCTTGGAAAACATTTTTTAATATGTCTTTTCTTTTCTCCCTTGTAAGAACAGAGTATAATTTCTGTCAGAGTATAATTTCTGTCACCTGAAATGCATACACTCTGGGGCTACAAACTCATACAATAATTCCTAGACACCCAACTCAATCTACCAACATCTGCTTCTTTGCAGGAAATAAGATACTCTTTATATAATGTACTCTTCACTTTCCTAGCACACAGTTAATGCTCAATAAAAAGTCACAGTTAATATTATGGTTAGCAGGACATTTTTGTGGATGATGTGAGTTTTACCTCTGGGTCTACCACTCACCATCTGTGTTACTTGGATACATTATACAACTTCCCTTGGCTTAGTCTGTCAATGGCAAAAGAGGGATAGTAATATAAGTTTCACTGGGGGTGGGGGCTGGAAAGATTAGATAAATATGGATAGACTCCTTAGTACAGTGCCTGGCATACAATAAACACCCAGTAAATGAATGTGATTTTTTTGTAGTTATCCTTTCAACACCACAGTAATAATTCCATCTTGTTTACCCTAGCTTCTAATTTCCTCATCTTCCATAATTAATTATATTTCATTAAGTTCACAGAGTCAACCATTTTTCTAAACATTTCTGAAACAAAGTTACATTTTATAATGACTGTCAAAAGAAACTTGCCCGTTAGTAAAGTAGTAAGATACTTTCTTGTTATCTACAAATGTGAATATGTAGTCCTGCAAAGAACTTATTTTTTTTTTAACTTGTTACTGACTGGAAACTCAGATTTTTTGTTCTCATTTGACTTTATCTCAATTGAATCTTAAATTGAGACTTAAGATGTTATTTAAAATGCCATTATTAAACTATCTCAAATACTAGAATACCGACTTTCAGTTAACTGGTCAAGATTAAGATACTTATATAATTACATATTTGTGTAATTTGCATAGTAACATTTTTTAAAAGTAAACAGAAGGACTTAGCATTCTTGCTCACAAAAGAGCAAGGAGATAAAATCTCTGATGTAAAATTTACGGTAAATGAAGAAAAGTATCTCTCAATGGAGGACTGAATCACTTCCCCTAACAAGAAGCAATGTCTACACATAACTTTGTTTTATTTTGTCAATCTGTGCAAACAGATTACCTGTTACAAGCCATATAACACAAATGAAGTCTGTTTAAACTTCTTAAAAGACTGCGTATGACATGCTCAAAGCATGGAGGAAGTTAGCATAACCTACTCACATACTATGAAATGCTTTTTTTTTTTTGAGTTGGAGTCTCACTCTGTCGCCAAGGCTGGAGTGCAGTGGCACACTCACAGCCACTGCAGCCTCGACCCGCTGGGCTCCGGTGATTCTTCTGCCTCAGCCTTCCAAGTAGCTGGAACTATAGGTGCATGGCTACCATGCCCAGCTAGTTTTTGATTTATTGTAGAGATGAGGTCTTGTCAAGTTGCCCGGGTGGGTCTTGAACCTGTAGGTTCAGGCAATTCACTCGCCTCGGCCTCCCAAAGTGCTGGGATTACAGGTTGAGCCACCAAGCCCAGCCACAGCCACGAAAGGCTTTAATTAGGGTCAGGTGTGGTAGTTCCCTCCTATAATCCCAGTCCTTTCAGAAGCCAAGATGGTAGTATTGCTTGAGCCCAGGAATTTAAGATCAGCCTGGGCAACACAGCAAGACTTCATCCTACAAAAAATAAAATAAAAAGAAGTTAGCTGGGTAAGGTGGTGCACACCTATAGTCCTAGCTACTCAGGAGGCTGAAGTGCAAGGACTGCCCAAGCCCAGGAGGTTAAGGCCATAGTGAACTGTTATCATGCTACCGCAATGCAGCCTGGGTGACAGAATGAGAGCATGACTCCAAAAAAAAAATTAATAAAAGGTTTTAATTAACTTAAGCACATCTGCTAACTCTGCAGAGAAGGTATTTAAATTTCAGGTGTGTACTGCAATTAAGGGAACACTATTAATTAGAACTACAGGCAAATCCTTTGTGATATGCCTGCCCATCCCAAAGTTGTTAAAGAAGTTATAAAGGTAACACAAACTGTTGTCACCATTATATGTGATTTTAGTTGCCAAAGGATAAAAGTGACTCAGAATAACGTTCAGACATTCTAAATATAAAACATTGTAAGATTTTTTCAATTAATAAATATTACTATAAGCAGAATTATATACATTTAGCTATTACTAAATTAATAGGCTGGGCGTGGTGGCTCATGCCTATAATCCCAGTACTTTCGGAGGCCAAGGGGGTAGAATCCCTTGAGCCTAGGAGTTCGAGACCTGGAGAGCAACACAGTGAGACATCCTCTCTACAAAAAAATCTTTAACAAATAGCCAAGGGTGATGGCTTGTGCTTGTAGTCCCAGCTCCCGGGAAGCTGAGGTGAGGGGGTCACTTGAGCCTAGGGGGTCGAGGCTGCAGTGAGCCGAGATCACACCACTGCACTACAGCCTGAGCAACAGAGTAAGACCGTGTCTCTAAATAAATACATATATTACTTTTTAAAATGATTTATGGCTCCTAGAATTGAAGAGATAAAGAACCACAGTTCAATCTTTTAAAAAAAAAAAAAAATTAATGAAACAAAACAAAAAAAACCCTCAAACTTTTTTTTTTTTTTTTTTTTTTGAGTTGGAGTCTCACTCGGTCGCCCAGACTGGAGTGCAGTGGCCGCTCCCAGCCACCACAGCCTCGACCTGCTGGGCTCCGGCGATCCTTCCGCCTCAGGCTTCCAAGTAGCCGGAATTACAGGCGTGCGCCACGACGCCCGGCTAATGTTTTGATTTATTGTAGAGATGAGGTCTTGCCTGCCCAGGCAGGTCTCGAACCCACAGGCTCAGGTAATCCACTCACCTCAGCCTCCCAAAGGCGTGGGATTACAGGCTGAGCCACCGAGCCCGGCTTCAAACTTTTTAACAAGTATAAAACATATCATAAAAGCAAATAGTTCTATGGCAACCTGGCACAAATGTAGGCCAATATGAAAAATCAGAAGGCTAGAAACAGGTTTTGCTATAAATCTTATAAGACATGAAGATATGAGGCATTTTTTATTCACTCTTCTACACATTTTGGAGGAAATCACTTTCAGTTAAATGGTCAAGATTAAGATACTTATATAATTACATATTTGTGTAATTTGCATAGTAACATTTTTTAAAAGTAAACAGAAATATTCCAAATTGTGTGACTATTGCATTACTCTCTAAAATTTTATATCAATCACATCTTTTTCTAGAACAAGGAGGCTCAACTTCAAATATTTAGGCCAGTACTTCATACCTCCTCAGTTTCTCTCTTTCTTCTCTCTCCCTTTCTTCTCGTCGTTTCAGACGTTCCTGGTTTCTTTTCTCCTGCTTCTCAGCGACAACTCTCTTGAAAATGATAATAAATGAGCATATTTACTGGATCCATTCTTAATCAGTTTAACCCTAAATGTTATCATTATCTGGTCTCTAATATCAGGTCAATTGTCATCAGAATCTGCTTAATCATAGTTCAAGTTGAAATTTTACCGGGTATAATCATTGGCTTACAAATCTGCTTTCCAAAAATCTCTCCCCATTTTGTGAAAAATTTGTAAAATTTCGCATTTCTCCATGACTTTTTAATGACATTTCAAAATCAATTCTACAAGATTTTTCTGCTGGAAACATTTTCCAGCATTATATTGTTAAAAAAAAAAAATCAACCATTATAAAATATAAGTTTTCACGCACCCTTTGATTTCTAACATGGAAATGTCTTCTGTCACTTCCAATTACCACCCTGGTTCTGTTGCTTTTAAAGATAGGAGCAGCCAGGCATGGTGGCTCACACCTGTAATTCCAGCACTTTGGGAGGCAGAGGCGAGTGGACTGTCAGAGCCCAGGAGTTCGAGACCAGCCTGGGCAACCTGGGGAGACCTTGTCTCTACAATAAATCAAAAGATAGGCTGGGCATGCGCCTGTGGTTCCAACTACTTGGAAGGCTGAGGTAGAAGGATCGCCTGAGACCAGCAGGTCGAGGCTGTGGTGGCCATGAGTGTGCCACTACACTCCAGCCTGAGTGACAGTGAGACTCTGACTCAAAAATAAAAAATAAAGATATGAGTAAAACACTAGAGTTCTGTTGCTAGATCTGTTTATGCAAAGATTCCCAAGTAGGTACCACTTCTGAGTTTTAACCTGAAGCCCAGTCATTTGCTACAGTGAAACTCATTTTAAAACTTGAGATCATCCTAGCTACTCAGAATAATGAAAGGAGCTCTCATGGTTACCTGCCAATATGGAGATGTTTCTAGGCATTTTCTGATTCCACATTATTTTAAATGGATCTTGGGTTAATTCCAGTGATAATAATTACATAGAAAATGACTATCCAGTATTTCTCATCTTTGAGCTAGTCCTCAATTCATGACAAAATGCCACAATGTCACAATTTATAAAAGACTAGCTACAGCCATTTAAAAGTAAAATAGATTATATCCACTAAAACAGCCTCATCTTTACCACTTCAGAAACACCTCCAAATTTTTCTTTTTGGTTATCCCCTCAAAAGAACTGAAGAGATGAGTAAAATCTGTGTTGCCTTTTTCACAATGGCCTACAAATTTAGGTAACAGTGACTGTCCTTTTCTTAATATATAGATTTCATCCTAAGTCTTTTCTGAATGGAGGCAGAAACATAAAACTAGGGGTTCCACAAGCTTGTCATTCAGTGAAGACCTGCAAAATATTTCAAATAAATATTGGGCTCATAGTCTCAATCTTTCTATAATTATTATATTAAATATTATTAGTGACCTTATTGAAAGAACAATGAAAAATTTAGCCAACTCTGTATAAAAAATTAGTTTAGAAACCACTCTGAATTCAGTATGAATTGTTAAGATACTAAATAGAACTTAATCACAATCAAGAATATTGTACAAAAAGACAACTGATACAGATAAAAAAAAACAAGTGGTTAAACAGGATAAAGTGAGGAGTATTAATTTACCAATGTACCTTTAATTCTTCAAGCTTCTCTCTTATTTCAATAAATCCCAGGTGTAGTTTACCCCCAAAATGATCAGCCAGTCGTCTGTCATTATCATGAAGACCTAAATAGGCAGAGCAGACTTCACAGACTCGAAGTTTCTGCTGCTGAAAACTGGAAGCTGGCATAGAATTCCGATAAACTTCCTAGACAAAAGTGAGAAAACGATAATCATATTTACCAAAAGTCAAACAAATAAAATATACTATGCTTATACCAACAATGTTTTTTCTTTTTTTTTTTGAGTCGGAGTTTCACTCTGTTGCCCAGGCTGGAGTGCAGTGGCACAATGATGGCCACTGAAACCTCAAACTGCTGGGTTCAAGAGATCCCTTCCCCTCAGCCTTTTAAGTAGCTGGGATCACAGGCATGTGCTACCATGCCTGGCTGCTAATATAATAATAATAATAATATTTATGTATGTATGAATGACACGAGGTTTGGCCATGTTGCTCAGGTTGGTCTCAAACTCCTGGGCTCAGGTGATCCTCTTGCCTCAGCCTCCCAAAGAGCTGAAATTACAGGTGTGAGGCACCGCACCCAGCCCCCAAAATATTTTCTAATGAATATACAAAAACATAACTATTTTGTAATGAGAATTATAGGCTCCTCTTTATCCCTATCCTCCATCCTTGGGACCTCTCCACTGGAGTAGAAGGAAATAAAGTATAAACATGAACAGAAATCAATGAAAAAACAAACAAACAATAAAATCACAGGGTCGAGTCAGGCGCGGTGGCTCACGCCTATCATCCTAGCACTTTGGGAGGCTGAGGTGAGGGGACTGCCTGAACCCAGGGGTTAGAGACAAGCCTGGGCAACTTGGCGAGACCTCATCTCTAAAATAAATCAAAAATTAGCTGGGCATGGTGGCACGTGCCTGTAATTCCAGCTACTTGGAAGGCTGAGGTGGAAGGATCACCTAGCCCAGCAGGTCAAGGTTGCTGTGGCTGGGAGTATGCCACTGCACTCGAGCCTGGACAACAGAGTAAGACTCCAACTTAAAAAAAACAAAACAAACACAAAGTTGGTTATTTGAGAAGAAATAGAAAAATGACAAACATCGAGCTAGATAGATCAATTGCCAACAGCTTCTACAGACATTAAAAAGGAACATGCTGTGCATGTTGGCTCACATCAGTAATCCCAGTGACTCAGGAGGCTGAGTGGGGAGGATTCTTTGAAGCTAGGAGTTTGATATCAGCCTGGGAAACACAGCAAGACTCTGAATCTACAGAAAATTTAAAAAATTAGCCAGGTGTGGTGGCACACGTCTGAAGTCCTAAGCTACCCAGGAGACCGGGGCAGAAGAATTGCCCATGAGTTCAAAGCTGAAGTGAGTTATGATCATACACCTGTACTCTGGCTAGGTGACAGAGTTGAGACCCTGCCTCTTAATTAAAAAAAAAAAAAGATTATGAATAGCTTTATGCCAGTAAATGCAAGAACTGAGAGATTTGTGTAAGACAAATTTCCAAAAGTGATTAGAAACAGAAAAAACTGAATATCCCTATAATGACTAAAGAATTTAAGTAAAATAATTTCACATAAAGAAAACTCCAGTCCTTGGTGGCTTCACTGTTGAATTCTATCAAATATTTAAAGGAAGAAAAATCGCCTATAATCCCAGTACTTTGGGAGGCGGAGGCAGGAGGACTGCCTGAGCAGGGTTTCAAGGGTTTTAAACCAGCCTGAGCAACATGGCGAGACCTCGTCTCTACAATAAACCAAAAAAAATCAGCTGGGAGTAGTGGCGCATGCCTGTGGTTCCAGCTACATGGAAGACTGAGGTGGAAAGATCGCCTAATTCCAGATCAAGGCTGTGGTGGCCATGACCATGCTACTACACTCCAGTCTGGATGGCCGAGTAAGACTCCGACTCAAAATAATAAAAATAAAAATAAAGGAAGAAAAATACCAATCCTACAAAAATACTTTCAAAAAAGATAAAAATTTCCCAACTCATTTTATGAATTGGCATTATCCTGATATCAAACCAAAGATAAAGTCATTATGTGAATAAGTTATTAAGAATGGCTGGCAAAGCCAGGCACAATGGCTCACACCTATAACCTCAGCACTTTGGGAGGCTAAGGTGGGAAGGTAGTTTGAGGCTAGGAGTTTGAGACCAGCCTGGGCATCACAGTGAGACCTCATCTCTATGAAAATTTTAAAAATTAGCCAGACATGGTGGTGTGTACCTGCAGACCCAGCTACTCAGGAGACTGAGGTGGAAAGATCATTTGAGCCCAGGACGTGGAGGCTGTGATGAGTAGTGACCGTTTCACTGCACTCCAGCCTGGGCGTTAGAGTGAGACTCTGACCGGGGTGGGGGGGGGAGGTTGGGGAAGACGATAATCTGGTTAATAAGTCTTCCTTCAACTCCTTTCTGGGAAAAATTTCTGATTATGTATTAGGCCTTTCTCTTTCTTCAAAAGAATGTATTATTTTCTTGATGTCTCATGGCCATGATTATAATACTGGCATTATACAGGTTCCATGAGAAGTAATGACCATAGTTTTTCCTTTCTTCCTCCCTCTTCTCAATTCTTGTCTTCTTCCTCTGCTGAAAATCAGCACTAATGTTAAGGCAGAATAAAAGCAAGATGGTAGAAGAGGTACTAAAATGGATTCCCTCTATGCTGCTTTTCCTCTCTTGTCTGAAGAACATACCTGATATCAGAACATAAAGAAAAATAAAAAGCAAGCATCTCAAAGAAGTTTGAGTAATAGGGTTTTCTTTCTTTCTTTTTTTTTTTTAAGAGACAGGATCTTGCTACATTGTCCACGCTGGACTTGAACTCTTAGACTCAAGTGATCCTGCAAACTTAGCCTCCTGAGTAGCTGAGACTAGTGTGCACCACTGTACCCAGCTTCCTTCCTTTTTTTGACCTTGCCACAACAAACCGTGCCCTCTTGACAGCCAAAAAACCTTACACTGATAAAAAGAAAACAAAGGAGTGGGGGTCCCCTGGACTGAGGAAACACTGTAGAGGAGGGCTCAGGTATCTATGGAGACCATGCAGGTCCTGAAAAGCAGGCCAGGTGTGATACAGTTAGAAGGAATGGAGACTATGGCAAAGGATACAGTACAATCCTTACCAAAGACATCTGATTTTCCAAACATCGGGTGCACCAATCAAAATAAAACTTTGACTGCAGGATATCAGATTTTGATCTGTGCTATGAAGGAAGAATGAGAAAAGGCTCCCTAGGTGCTAGCAGATTGTACAGAGATGGGAAGAGAAGTAAGAATGTGACAGATACATGGGGGCTGAGTGGGGAAATGTATCGTGCAGAGAATATATATGTATCTATGGTGTGTGTTTAACTGCTGTGTACGACTGGTTACTAGTTTAATTTCACTTACCATTACAAGTTATAAATTTCCACAGATCAATAGCTCCAAACTCCAAAAATCAACTGATTTTGAAACAAACACATTAGTATGACATGGACCACCTATTTTAAAATTAAATTCCATTTAATAAGAACTTCTTAATAACTTCCAATGAAATATATGCTCTTCAAGAAGTAGATACTAAAGCCTTATCTAGTATTTTTTATTGTCAAAGTAAGCAGAATTCATCTACTACTATTAAAAATTTACCTCTGCTTCTCTTTTCTTTGCGCGTGCTTTCTCTACTTCATCCATTACTTTCTGGGATTCTTCCACATTCCCTTCAGCTCCTAGTTGTTCCACCTTGGCTAACAACTTGCCAATTTCTTCATTTAACTCATGGACACGTTCTGCCTAGAAAGAAAAAGAACATAGAGAAACAGAACAAATATAAACTTCAAAATATTCTTAAAATGCTCAGAAAAGATTTGTTATCTAAGGCAAGATGAGCATAAATAATGCTTTCCAACATAGTCTCAAATGAAGCAGTGAGACATCAGGATGCTTTGAGCCTGCCTTCATCTCAGTGCTGTCAGGGATATACTACTAATCCCAATATAACTTTCTGGCCTCTGTTTAGATGGTGTATTCCAGGTGTAAAATAGCCTTTTTTCGATGATCCAGCCCTCTGTACCTCCCTAAACCATCTCTCGGTGCTCCCCACCTCACAACATAATCTATAGTGATAGCTTCCCAAACTTCCCCTGCTGTTTTTTACCTCAGTGACTTTGCTATGTTCCCTCTTCCTGAGATGCCCTACCTTACCTGCCTAGTGAATGTGCATCCATCTATTCAACAAAATCCAACTCAAGAGTCATTTCTGTGAAGCATTCCTAACAATTACCAAATCTTTATTTCCACTTAAACACATAAGCAAAGATGGCCATAACCTCCTCTTTGTGCTGTCTTTTACATTTTTCAGACAATTTTTCTTTCTTTCTTTCTTTTAAAGACAAGAATCTTGCTCTGTTGCCAGGCAGGAGGGCAAGGGCATGATTCCAGCTCATGGTAGTTTCAACCTTCTGGGCTTAGGCCATCTTTCTGCCTCAGCTTCCCAAGTAGCTGGGATTACAGGCATGCACTATCATGTCTGGCTAATTTTTTTATTTTTTATAGAGAGGAGAGCTCATGATGTTGCCCAAGCTGGTCTTGAACACCTACGCTCAAGCAATCCTCTCGCCTTGACCTCCCAAAGTGCTGGGATTACAGTCATGAGCCACCGCATCTGACCATGACAATTACTTTTATATACAGGGGTGCCAAAAAAGAGTATACACATTGTAAATGTCATACTTAAAATGTGTATACCTATATCATACTATTTTAAGGATAGCTATCTGAATTTCCCATCTTTGTCTCTAGTGCCCAACAAATAGCACAGGTTCAAAAATGAGTTAAAGAAACGAACTGGTAAATACTCCGTAAAGTAACTGGTGGCTATAGCTTAGGAGTCCCACACAGACCTGGTTTACTGCTAAACTGATTACTAGCTGTGTAATTTTGGCCAAATTACTTAAACCTGAATCCATTTCCTCATCTAAGAAGTAGGAACAATGCCTAACCCACAAACTGTGAGAAATGAGAAAATGTGCCTTCTTATACATTGCATAGTACCATGTTGATGTTTAATACACTAGCATGGCACCCCCTACTCCCTTATCCTTAACGTTCCCCTGGGATTAATTCCTGCCTTGGAATTTTATGCTTCTCTTCGTCCTCCTCATCATCATCCTAGGAACCTAGTTCATTCCTACTATTGTAATTGCACATTATACATATACATAATCTTTATTTTGACCACAAAGTAAGTATTTAGTCTGTTGTGTGGCTAATTATGTTAGCAAAGAAGGTTTTCATTTGGTACATCTAATCCAAGCAAAGTAGTGAGTCAATAATCTTTACCTCTTAAATTTCCTCAAATCCAAGATATGGTCTCCCCTCAACAAGATTCCCAATTCTATTATCACCATCCTCTCTCTCTACCAAAGTGCTATTTTCCTTTAAATATGTCATTGAATGACTGCAATGATAGCCTAAACACTTTATCCTTCCCTGTATCCATGGCCTTTACGATGTAACTGTGTATACTATTGTATTCTGACTATAAGTTTGGCTGTGAACTTGCTTTAGTAGGATGGTAGAAAAGGACCATGACCTAAGAAAAGGCTTGAAAGGGCTTGTGTGACTGGGCTTGATAACTCTATACCTTTCCCTCCACCATTAGAACATGGCCAGGCTAGCCTTCTGGGCATGGGTCAGTAGCCTACAGCTGACTGTAAGACATGTGAGTCAAACTTAGTCAAGTTCAGCCAAAATCATCAACTGTAGAGGCATGGCTAAAAAAATACTCACAGTTTAAGTCACTGAGCTTTGTTATACAGTATTTGGGAGTGATGAATAACCAATACAACCAATATAGCTTAGGCTCTACCAAGCACTTTTTAGAAAAAGCCACTAACAGCAACTCTGTTCTCAAACAAGGAAATCTATTTCCTTTTATACATACATATCTGAACATATATATATATGTGTATATATGCATATACATATATTTATACATACATATCTGAACACCACATATATATATCCCAGCACTTGACCTCCCAAGTGCTGGGATTAAAAGCATGAGCCAACACACCCAGCCTGAACACCTTATTTTAATGCTGTCATCTGAACTCAGATAATATCTTTATCTACCACTCTGCATTTTGATAAAATGCACTAGATTATATTGAATGGAACAGAATGATGTTATAAAGTAGTAAGTCATCAAATCAACAAAAGCAACATGGGAAGAATTTATTTAAAAACTGTATATAACCAATAAGAGGGGAGAGGATTATGGTTCAGAAACTACCTATAAACATAATGCTTACTATGTGGGGAATGGGCTATCTGAAGCCCAATCCCCACCACTATACAATATGTCCATGTAATGAATATGCATGTAAACTCCATGGAATCTAAAATAAAAATTTTTTTACAGCGTTTTTTTTCAGTGTTCCGTCATTTTGTTTTAGACACCACTGTAGCCCATGTGATAATGTAGACAACATTTATAAATCTCCACATGTATATTCAATACATATATTCTCTAAAATCTGGATAAAGCTGTCTAATTATACCTTTTACTTTTTTTTTTTTTGAGTTGGGAGTCTGACTGTCATCCAGGTTGGAGTGCAGTGGCACGCTCACAGCCATCACAGCCCTGACCTGCTGGTTCAGGAGATCCTTCCGCTTCAGCCTTCCAAGTAGCCGGAACTACAGGCGCTTGTACTACAAGTTGGAAGCTTGTACTACAAGGAGTACGTCCTCCAAAAAATAATTCCAGGTTTTATTGGGTCCTCCCTCAAATACTAGGACCTTGTTTGGATTCTAACAAATTGACTCTATATTAGAAAAAGGAACACATACTGGATATCAGACAACATTAAATAATTACTGTTAACGCCATGGATGTGATATTGTGGTTATAGTTTACAAGTGAAATGAAATCTACAATTTGCTTTTAAAAGCAAACAAAACAATAATGAAACAATAACAAAACGGGTGGCTTTGAAATCAGCAATAAATAAAAAAAATAATAAACTGTGGAACACTCAGCACTCAACTCAAAAAAAAAAAAAATGATGTGACCAAATGCTGGCACAGATAATTGAGAAACTGGATTACTTACACATTGCTGGCAATCACTCTAAAAATGTTTGGTAGTTGCTTTCTAATTTAAAAATGGATTTACCTTATGACCCAACAATTGCAACCTTGGCCATCTATCGCAGAGAAATGAAAACGTATGTCAGCACAAAAAAACAGTACACAGTCTGTGGTTCCAGTTACTTGGAAGCATAGGCGGAAGGACACCTGAACCCAGCAGGTCGAGGCTGTGGTGGCAGTGAGCGTGCCACTACACTCCAGCCTGGGTAACAGAGTGAGACTCTGACTCAAAAACAACAACCAAAAAAACCAGATGTTGACTGCAGCTTTGCTGATATTAGCCAATAACAAAAAACAACCCAAATGTCCTTCAGTGTGTGAATAAACTGTGGCATATCCATACTATGGAAAGATAAAGAGGAATGAACTACTGATATACACAATTTGGATGAAAGTAAAGGAAGCTGTGCTGCTGAGTAAAGAAAACCTAATCTCAAAAGGACACATACTGCAGGGTTCAATTTATGTAACACTCCATGAAATAACATAATTACAGAGATGGAGAACAGACCAGTAGTTTCCAGGGACTAGGGATGGTAGAGGAGAGGATGGCTGTGGCTATAAAGAGGGGAAACATGAGGAAGCCTTGTGGTCATGCTATACTTTATCTTAACTACGGCTGTAGTTACACATGTGATACAATTGCCAAGAGCTGTGTAGAGCTATGCATACACAATAAATGCATGCATAACTTGTGAAATCTTGAATAAAATATAAAGATTAGATCAATGTCAATTTATTTTATATAGTACTATATTGTGTAAGATGTTAACATTAGGATAGGCAAGAGAAAAGAGTACACAGAATTCCTCAGATAAGTCTTTGTAATCTCCTGAAAATCTAATTATTTCAAAATAAAAAAATTAAAACAAAAAGTAGTGAGTTGAAAGTATACTTTGTACTAATAAAATGAATGAAATTCTTACCTTTGCTGCCACTTCAGCACTAATCTCTTCTTGAGTTTCTGCCAATCTTTTCTTAGCCACTTCTGTTCTTCGATCACAATCTGCAATGAATGACTGCAGATGATCCATGGCCTACAAAGTTTAATTAAAGATAATTACTGCCAGAAAGTCAATTTTTTTCAGACATATCTTTATGCAAAAATTATACTTTGTTTTTTAAAATGCTACCGTGGAAATAAAAAGTAAGAAAAACAAGTTCAAATATAAACCAAAAAACCTTTTTGTCATCTATCAAATTGGCAAAAGGTAAATATAAATAATAATTCCCGGGAAAGGTAAGGCTTATTAAAGGAAACTGCCACTCTCATAACTTGCTGAAAGGGAGCACAAACCAGTGCGGTCTTTGTAAAAAGACAACAAGGTTATTCTTATCAAACCTTAGACATGTCCCTTGACTTACTAATTTTACTTACAGAAATTTGTCTTAAGAAAGTAATCAGGGTTACTATTCAAAGATGTTTTTCATAGTGAGATAACTGAAAAGCTATAAATACCCAAATGTCCAGCCCACATTGTGAAATTTTGATCTTTAGTCATTAAAAAAGTATTTAATACCATGCTTGAGGTTGGGGAAATGTTCTGAATTCATTCATAAATAAAAGGCAAGTTATAAATGTTATATGCAGTAAGATCCTAATTTTTGTAAAGAAGTATTGAAAAAAATGTAAGCCTATATACAAATGTTAACAATAATTATTTTTAAATATTTAAGTAATTCTTAGTTTGTATTTTTCAAAATGTCCACAATGAAAATGTTACAATCAGGAATATTTAACCATTTCAAAGAGTAAACCAGAGACTTTTAGCAGTATCTACATTATAAAAATCCAGTTCAATATTTATATGAAAGATAATTGTGAGGTACATATGACTATAATTATTAAAATTACTTAAAACTAACCTTTAAACATTTGTCATCGAATTAAATCAATTTGAACTTCCAAATTTTATTGTAGAAAAATACAGCTAATTCAAAATATGAATGTTTAATGAAAAATATACATTTATTCAGCACACACTGAATTTCAAAAATGGTTGAGTAACCCAAAAATTCTTCAAAGTAAAAAGCAATAAGGATCATTTAAAAAAACCTGAAAAAAAAAAAAAAAGACCAAGCGAGTACTCCCTCCCAATTAGAAATATGAGTCATCCACAGCCTCTGCCCTGGTTACATAAATTTGTCTATGTAATCAAGCAATAAAATGATTAACTAAAAAAAAATTAAAAAATTAAAAAATCTTTATTATCTGTAGTAAAATAAAAATAGATACTTAAGTCTTTTAATTTGAAATTTATCTTTGTATTTTTATTTTTTGAGTCAGTATCTTACTGTCACCCAAGCTGGAGTGCAGTGGCATGATCACAGCTTTCCACAGCTCTAATTCCTGTGTTTAAGAGATCCTCCTTCTTCAGTCTCTTAAGTAGCTGGGACTACAGGCATATACCACCACACCTGAATGATTTTTTTATTTTTTGTAGAGATGAAGTCTACTATATTGCTCAGGCTGGTCTCAGAGACCTAGGCTCCAGTGATCCTCCCATATGCACCTCCCAAAGTACTGGGATTACTGGTGTGAGTCACTGTACCCAGCTGAAATTTATCTTTTTAAAAATCACAATAGAAGATCAGCAAGGTGGCTCACGCCTGTAATCCCAGCATTTGGGGAGGTCAAGGCAAGAGAACTGCCTGAGTCCAGGAGCTCAAGACCAGCTTGGGCAACATGTATCATCCCTACAATAAAAACCAGATGTGGTGGTACCTGCCTATAGTCCCAGCTACTTGGAAGGCTGAGGCAGAAGGATCGCCTGAGTCCAGCAGGTCAGGGCTAAGGGAGTCATGATCATGCCACTGCACTCCAGCCTAAGCAACAGAGTGAGACTCCAACTCAAAAAAAAAAAGTCACACCAGAAATCTATTCGAATTTCCTTATGTGAGGATAAAGGTGGCATTTCAAAGCAATGAGAGAAAAGATGTACTAATTAATAAATAGTATTGGATAACTAAGTAGCTATTTAGGGGGCAAGAGGGGCTAGATCCATACAATTCCTTAGACAAAAGTAAATTCAAGAGGGATCAAAAATTTAAGTGCATAAATGAAGCCAAAAAAACCCAGAAAAAAAATGGGAGAGAATTTTTATCATCTCAGAATAGAAAAAGCCTTTAGAATTAATCCAGTGGATTTGTTAAAGATTGATACATTGAACAGTAAAACTATAAGAATATGCTGAATGGCCAAAAAACAAAAATAGGAAAAAAATGCTTGCAATGTTTATCTGAGGAAAAAAACTAATTTTCATAATATGTAGTGTTAGTACAAATCAATTAGAAAAACACTAACATCCAAGATTAGCCAATAACCCCTCCAAAGTTGCATACTGACAAGTTCACTAAAAAGGAAATATAACTAGATCTTAAATATAAGCAACATGTACAAATTCACTCATAAGAGAAATGCAAATTAAACTACACTTGTATTCCTATTTCATCTATCAATGTCACCTAAAGAAATCTGGACAACTGGCTGGGTGTGGTGGCTCAAGCCTGTAATCCCAGCACTTTGAGAGGCCGAGGTGAGAGGATTTCCTGAGTCCAGAGGTTCAAGACCAGCCTGGGCAATTTGGCAAAACCTCATCTCTAAAATAAATCAAAACATTAGCCAGGCGTGGTGGCGCACAGTTGTAATTCCAGCTACTTGAAGGGCTGAGGTGGAAGGATCACCTGAGCCAGCAGGTAGAGGCTACCATGGCCAGCAGCATGCTATTGCACTCTAGCCCGTGTGACAGAGTAAGACTCCAACTCATAATAAATAAAAAAATAAAAAATAAATCTGGACAGCACACTATGTAGCCACAAGGGAAATAGAAAATCATATTACAGATGGGAGTGTATATCAATAATTCTCATAAAGAACAACTTGGCATTATTCATAAAATTATTCACTAACATGGCTATTCTACTTTTAGACATTTATCCTATAAATACTCAATCTTTAAAAAAATAATGCATCATTTTTGGGAGGCTGAGGTGAGAGGATTGCCTGAGCCCAGGAGTTAGAGACTAGCCTGGGCAACCTGGCGAGACCTCATCTCTAAAATAAATAAAAAATTAGCTGGGTGTGGTGGCGTGTGCCTGAAATTCCAGCTACTTGGAAGGCTGAGGTGGAAGGGTTGCCTGAACCCCACAGGTCAAGACTGCGGTGGCCGTAAGCATGCTACTGCACTCCATCCTGGGCGACAGAGTCAGACTCCAACTCAAGAAAAGAAAGTATATGATCTTAAGTATTACCACAAAGTATTACCACATTATCATATAACCACAAAGAAGATAATCTGCTGAGAGGTTTTCCTATTAAGAGATATTAACCTACATTAAAAATGTTTTACTGTGAATGATAATATAACCCATTAAAGCAAAAATCACATACATCAAGTTCAAAGAAAAAATCTTGTTCTTTGGATGCAATTTCATAATCTGCTCTTAAAGCCAGGTCATGAACTTTCAGACATTCTCCAAGATCCATTCTCTGTGGGGGAAGGAAAAGACATACAATATTAAAACAGAAAACACATTTTTAAAAAATGCATTAACTACAGTTCTTTTCAGAATATATATTGAGTCATACAGACGCTTCTTTACGTATGGACTTTCAAGTCACAAAATTTCATAGACAAGTATAAACTTCGGTGTCAGAAAAGAAAGACACCAATTCTGTGGGCCAACAGATGGGAAGAGTAATCACTTTTGGACTTAAGAACAAATGTATCTGGGAAAGTTTTTCAGAATCCAAAAAAAGTTTCTAGCTTTTATATCCCAACATATTTTAATTAAACCCACAGAAGAGAAAAGATTATCAAAATTAATTTTAAACCAAACTAAAGTAACATATAAATCAAATTGCCGAATTGTGGTCAATGTTCTCTAAAGAGCACTCTGACCCTGATACAGATCCCAGATAAGACTCCATAAGAACTAGAAAAGATATGATTTATTAAGACCCAGTATAAAGTCCACAGAGAACAAGTATCTAATGCCACTTGTGATAAGCGTCTATCAGGGAAATAAAATAAATATTCTTACTGGACCTAGGATCCTTTTACTTTGAATTTTCAATTAGACATTATTTACCAAATGAGAGGTTTTTCTCATATCTGAGACAAAATCCTAAAAAAAAATCTATTTATTTGTACATGTATCTGATAAGATCTTTCATAAAACCATTTTGGGGAAAAAATTGAGGAGAAAAAATTGGGCAAGATGCAAAGATAATTACAGATGTGATAACAGATGATCAAAGCAAAGCAGAAATTTTCCAGTTGGAGATTATGTGACCCAACCCCTCAGAATAACTCAAAATATCTGGAGAGTTGGTAAAAAGGGAGTACAATAATTCAAAAAGTATAGTCAAAATTCTTTCTGTTTTACAAACTACACATAAAGTAAAAATACAACAAAACAATGAGCAATAAAACAATTCCTTCAATTAATAACTAAGTATCCACTTGCACCAAACACTATGCTAGATGCTAGGGATATAGTGATAACATGACAAAGTCTGACTTTATGGAGCTTAAGTTATTAAACTCTAGAAGAGAAGCGAATAATAAATAAAACTCATGTCTATGAACAAAGTTAGGAGATCTAATAAAATAGTAATGTTTCTCATTATTATGGGGAGTTATCTCTCTCCCTCTAATTTACTTTTAAATAAACTATATTTCTAATGTAAAAAAAAAAAAAGTGAAAGTAAATGAACCAGGCCGGGTGTGGTGGCTCACACTGTAATCCCAGCGCTTCGGGAGGCAGAAGCGAGAGGACTGCCTGAGTCCACGAGTTCGAGAGCAGCCTGGGCAACTTGGAGAGACCTCGTCTCTACGATAAGTCAAAAAATTAGCTGGGTGTGGTGGCGTGTGCCCATAGTTCCAGCTTCTCAGAAGGCTGAGCCCAGGAGGTTGAGGTTGTAGTAGCCGTGAGTGTGCCATGGCTCTCTAGGCTGGGTGACAGAGTAAGACTACAACTCAAAAAAAAAAAAGAAGTAACTGAACCTTATGAAAAGCCAAAAAAAGAGTGTTCTAGGTGTTAAAGATCACTTAGAAGGCAGATCTTAAAATAAACACATAAAAAATATGCATACACACACATATATGCATGACAGTGTTAATCATAGGGAAATTCCTGGTAACAGGGAATCGGACTACAGTATTTACAGTACACAAATCTGAGTCTTAGCTTTGTATACAGTATTTGAAATGATTCTGCCTATTTAACTTTCTTGCTTGGACATGCATTAAAAAAAAATATGATCATTAATTCTGCACAATATCTCAAACTGAAAAGGACAATGAATTCACTGTATTAAGACTCAAAAGAATCAACAGACCAGATAAAATTTAAAAGAAATAAACTGGGTGTGGTGACTCACACTTATAATCCCAGCACTTTGGGAGGCCGAGGAGAGAGGATTGCCTGAATCCAGGAGATCGAGATGAGCATAGGCAACTACATGAGCCCTCATCTCCTCAATAAATCAAAAAATTAGCTGGCTATGGTGGCATTTGCCTGTAGTTCTAACAATCCTAGGCTGCGGGGGCTGTGAGCATGCCACTGCACTCCAGCCTGGGTAACAGAGTGAGACTCTGAATCAAAAAAAAAAAGAAAGAAAGAAAGAAAAGAAAAAAGAAAAAGAAATAAATATGAAGTCCTACAGGTATATATCAAGAAAACAAATTTATAAATAATTAGGTATGAGTAGAGAATGTGACAAACAACTAGTCAAGAGTAAGGGTTATAGTATAGCATGACATAAAGCTATAGGATCTACAACTAACTTAAAAAGGACATAGTATAAGCAAAGTTGAGAAACCTCTACTGAAGGCTGTTTTTGAAAGCAAACTCCTGCTTCCAAAACATATATTCTGTGTGCTAATACATTTCAAAGGGGATATAAATAAATTAGACAAGACGTCTCAAAACCAAGCTATACAAAGAGCCAGGGAACAGAGGTAATTAGATGGAGAAGAGAAAAATCAAATTAAGATGTGAACCTAGTCATCAATCAACTGAAAAATGTCTCATTAAGAAGAAATAGATTTGTTTTGTATGGCCCCAGGGAACTCCAGTGAGTCAGATCTTAACTGAGTATAAGAAAATACTTTCTAATAATCAGAGCTTTCCAAAAATTGAACAAACATCTACAGAGTTAGTGAGTTCCCAGACAGAGGGGATCAAATACTGTTTTCACAACCATATTTCTAGAACACTGAGGAAAATTCAACCATCAGGTAGCTTTTACTCTTCCAACCCTTACATTTTATGACTATTTTTTAAAGAACAATTAACTCTGTAAAACCATTATTACATTCAGGCTTTTTTTTCCCTTTTGAGTCGGTGTTTTACTTTGTCATCGGGCCCGATCCC
Source organism: Carlito syrichta (assembly GCF_000164805.1). Taxonomy (NCBI): domain Eukaryota; kingdom Metazoa; phylum Chordata; class Mammalia; order Primates; family Tarsiidae; genus Carlito; species Carlito syrichta. Next base: position 87,766 of record NW_007232303.1, read on the forward strand.
TGCTCACTGCAGCCTTGACCACCTGGGCTCAGGTGATACTTCCACTTCAGTCTCTTGAATAGCTGGGACTACAGGTACATATCAGGCTAATTTTTGTGATTTTTGGTAAAGATGAGGTCTAACTATGTTGCCCAAGCTGGTCTCAAATACCAATCCAGGTATTCAGAGCCCAATCATTCTTTTATGTAATTAAGAACTTAGTAGGGCACATTGGTTCATGCCTGTAATCCCGGCACTTTGGGAGGTCGAAGAGAGAGAACTGCCTGAGCTCAGGAGTTTATGACCAGCCTGAGCAACATAGTGAGACCCTGTCTCTACAAAACAATTTAAAAATTAGCCAGGCATGATGGTGCATGCCTGTAATCTCAGCTATCTGGAAGGTTAAGGCCGAAGGATCACCTAAGCCCAGGAGTTCGAGGCTGCGGTGAGGCATGATCCTGCCACTGCATTCCAGCATAAGTGAGAGAGTAAGATCCGATACTCCCCTGAAAAAAAGAATGATTGGAAAAGCATAAATAGTGCCCCCAAATTTATCCTTTGGGGTATAATAAGGAATATTTATCACTATTACAAAAGTCCTCATCATCCTAGTGGTTTTAAACTATTATACTGTACCTGGACTGTCATGGAGCACACTGAGAATTTTTCCAGGCCCCAGTCATTATCCTCCTTCATTAGTCTATGGGGTTTAACAAAATAAGGAGTTTTCTAGTGACAACGAACAAGTGCAGCTTTCTATGGATATGAGGAAATTCAAAGCTGCTAATCAAGCAATATTTATTAGAAAAATGCGGTAGAAAAAACTTCTCAAGTAGTGCACGCCTGTAATTCTGGCTACTTGGAAGGCTGAGGTAGAAGGATCGCCAGAGCCCAGCAGGTCGAGGCTGAAGTGGTTGGGAGTGTGCCACTGCACTCCAGTCTGAGCGACAGAGTGAGACTCCAACTCAAAGAAAAAAAAAAGAAGAAGAAAAGAAAAAACTACTCAAAAATATTTCAGAAAGCAAGACAGGAATGAAAGAAGCCAATGGTAGAAGAATGTCATCACTATCAATTAAAAAATCTTACTGGTTGGCATAAGAAAAACAATTTATTAACACCAATCACTCCAACAACTCCCTTTATATTACTTCCACAAGCTACAACTGTTCACAGGATGCTACATTTTATTGTATTTCATAAAATGCAAGATTTCAGAGTTGGAAAGGCATTTGATCTAGTCAGTAGTTCTCAACCTAGACCTGGGGAGATTTTACATAATATTGGTGGAAGTATTTTCAAAACAAGCCCAAGTCCCACCTCCCAAAGACTAACTGAATTTACAGACAAGCATTCTTGCCTATAAAAACATCCCAGATGTTTTTAATGTGCAATGTTGAGAACCATTTACTATTATTTCCATTCTTTGCACAGAAAGAATGACTTGCTCAGAGTGCTTATTATAAAACCTGGTCATAGCCAGGCTCGGTGGCTCAGCCTGTAATCCCAGCACTTTGGGAGGCTGAAGTGAGTGGACTGTCTGAGCCTGCGGGTTCGAGACTCGCCTGGGCAACTTGGTGAGACCTCATCTCTACGATAAATCAAAAAATTAGTCGGGCATGGCAGCATGCGCCTGTAGTTTCAGCTACTTGGAAGGCTGAGGTGGAAGGATCACTGGAGCCCAGTCGGTGGCCGGGAGCGTGCCACTGCACTCCAGTCTAGGCAACAGAGTGAGACTCCAACTCAAAAAAAAAAAAGAAAACCTGGTCAGATTGATTCCTATTCTAACACCGTTTCCACTGTACCATGCTTGTTCCAGTTATTTTAGTACTAACTTACCTCTTCATGTTTTTCCTAATGGTCATCTCCTGCCTTTCTTTACTATCTCCTTTATCTTAACACATTCACAATTGACAAATTTTTCACTCTCCTAATACTGAGAGCAGGTGAAAATTAAAAAAAAAAAAATCTGAAGCTGGTTGCTGCAAACTTCTGCAGTTAACCACAAGTGAAATGGTCTTTTCTAAATTGTCACCGTTTTCACAATACAGCTGAAAGTGGCAGACATGTCCAGTATCTGCCTTAGATACCACTCTGACTAGCATTCCGTACTTTGTATTTTTATTAACATTATACAACCGAGATCGGGCGTGGTGGCTCAAGCCTGTAATCCTAGCACTTTGGGAGACTGAGGCGAGAGGACTGCCTAAGCTCAGGGGTTCGAAACCAACCTGGGCAACTTGGTGAGACCGCATCTCTACAATAAATCAAAAAAGTAGCCGGGCATGGTAGCATGCGCCTGTAGTTCCAGCTACTTGGAAGGTTGAGGTAGAAGGATCGCCTGAGCCCAGCAAGTCGAGGTTGCAGTGGCCGTGAGCGTGCCACTGCATTCCAGCCTGGGCAACAGAGTGAGACTTCTACTCAAAAAAAAAAAAAAAAAAAAAAGAGAGATTATACACCTGAAAAGACAGTCTTCCACGATGAGGTAAATTCATGTCAGTGGTGATCAGGAACAGAATTTGGAATGATGTAAATTCACATCAGTGGTTGTAAATGAGTTAATCAGTTCTTCGATCAACTACATTTCCTATCTGTACTCAACAAAACTTAAAACTAACATAAATTTGACTCACTGGGTTTAACCTAAACATCTCTGTCCCTATTGCAAGAATTCTAGCTGTCCCTCCATCTTTAAATTTGCATCATACAACCAACCAAATGAAGAAAAGCAACTATGTAAGTAAAAAATAAAATGAGGTATGCATAATGGCTCACACATGTAATCCCAGCACTTAGGAAGGCCAAGGCAAGAGGATTGCTTGAGCCCAAGTGTTCGAGACCAGCCTAGGCAACGTAGCAAGATCTCGTCGCTACAAAAATCAGCAGGCATGGTGGCACATGCCTGTGGTCCCAGCTACTCAAGAGGCTGAGGCAGAAGAATCACCTGAGCCCAGGAGATGGAGGCCGCAGTGAACCGTGATGATGCCACTGCACTCTGGGCAACAGATAAGACTCCAACTAAAAAATAAAAATAAACAAAAAATAAACACAACTAGGGGTGGCGTTTTTGAGTGAGAGGTAGAGTTGGGGAAAAGGTACACACTGGGAAAGACTCGTGGGGAGGAGGAGACTGATTCCAAGTTCCACAGGGCAATGATTCTTGCCTGTTTTATCTACTGTGTTCCTGTGCCTGGTGCAGAGGAATGCTTAATAAATATATGGTGAATAAACCAAACTGGGAAAAGAAGTCAGAGAAGAACATTTAGCACAGGGGTGGGGTCCTTGGCTTACGAACAAACAAGGATGGTCAAGATGAATGCCAGGACAAAATTAGTCTGATGTTCTAGAGAAGAGGGTCTTATTCTCCTTGGATTATCTCCTTTGCTTAAACTACTTTCCTTCTTTGGCTATTCTCCTCTCTTTTCTCCTCCAAGGGGCCGACTACTTGTGCTTGTCACTACCATGGGCTACAAAAGCTCTTGCAAGTTTATAGTCTAGCCTGACTCATCATAGGAGATTTTGGGGTCAAAGCCCTAGGAGCAAGGGCCTCGCTATAATAAGGTGTTTTTGTGTGCAAATATCCTCAGTGCTTATTTTTATCTCTTCAGGGATACAGCAGGTCAGCAGGTGTAGCAAGGCAGATTTCCAGAATTCTAGATATTAGTCATCTATTTCCTCTGTCTATACCATCATGACTAAGCATCTTCTCTTGGCACTGTGGCATGCACATGAGGGGTATTTAAAATTAAAACCAACAAGCTAAAAAAATCCCAGCAACTACCTGTAAAAGTTAATGCAAGGGAAAGCACGCAACAGTTAACACTCTCCAAGATCCTAGTCATCTAATTAAAAAGCTACCACAGAGGAAACCATGACAGAAACACACCATGACCAACTATGAACCAAATCCTCAAAAGCCTATGCTTTTCTGCCAAAGCAAGTCAGACTTTGCTAATGGTACAATAGTGCCTTGAACACTAAGTGCTCAGACATTTGCTACTGCTGCTTTTCTTTTTAAGTAGGTAAGCTTAAGATGGAGCAAAATAAAAATGTTTAGTTAATTTAAAGTCCAACTTAAAATGACTTCATTTGAAAGTCATAAGAAGCTTTTACATTTTAAAATTTTTTAAAAGAAGGTGTTTCACTATGTTGCCCAGGCTTGTCACAAACTCCTGAGCTCAAGTGAGATCCTCCTGCCTCAGCTTCTAGAGTAGCTAGACTAGAGGTGCATGCCATCATGCACACCCACTTAAAAAAAAAAAAGTTTTCAAGGTAACAAGTAATTTACTTAGTAAGTAAATTCTTTCCATAAGTTTACTCTTGGTACGTTTATTAACAGAAATCTAAATTCTGCTTATTTTTAATTAAATTCAGTTCTGCATTTTGTCTTCTCCATTGTAAATCTATTCCTCCATGAAGTGTTAACCAAATAACTATACCAGATCCTGGTAACTTCTCTTACAATCCCACAGCACTGTACATGATGTTTTACTGTTTAACAAAGGTTGATTTCATTAAGTATTTTTCGTTTTTCTTTTGAAATTCTAAAAGTGAAAGTTAACTCAAATGAACAAACAGATCCTAAGCTTCATTAGGAAAATGGTCTCTTCTTATTCCTTCTACATAGAAGACCAGGTTTTGTATAACCCATGTTGCACAAACCATGACTACTAAATAAACTTGACAATGTGACTAAGGAATTCTATTTCTAAGGACTTAAACAATGAAATAAGTTTACAACAATAAATGAACAATAAAGTTTAACAATGTTTTTTATTTAGAAAATGAGAAATACTATTAAGAGTCTCCCAACAGGGATTTGATTGGTTCAACTATGGAACAGTCACATTATATTGCCATTAATAATGAGGTTCTTAGGGTGGGTGTGGTGGCTCACGCCTGCAATCTCAGTATGTTGGGAGTCCAAGTCAGGAGGATCTCTTGAGGCCAGGCTTTTGAGACCAGCCTGGGCAACACAGCAAGACCTCATTTCTACAAAAATTTAACCAGATGTTGTGGGGCACACCTCTAGTCCTAGCTACATGGGAAGCTGAGACAGGAGGATCCCTTGAGCCCAAAAGTTTGAGGCTGCAAGGAGCTATGATTGAGCCACTGCACACCAGTCTGGGCAACAAAGTGAAAAAACTCTGTCTCAAAATAAAATAAAACAAGAACAAATGTTGACGTTCTTGATATACTAAGTAGGGAAAAGAGAAGGCAGCAAAGACAGACATATAAAGTCCCACTTTTAGAATTCAGAAATATGTAACATTGGGTTGGTTTGTTGGAACTTTTCGGTAATGGCTGAATTATATGCAATTAGCATGTATTAGTCTAACAATCACCATGAAGCCACTTTAATTTTAGAGAAAAAAAAAAATTTAATGATAGGCATGTGGCAACAACAGGTAAATCAGAAGATAGATATTGTAGTTGAACAAATCAAAAGTGTAAATCAATGGCAGTAATACATTAATGAATACATCAATAATAAAATCTGGCATAGTTAACCATTGGCAAGTAATTGTAAATAGGTTTGCTCTGTTGTCTGTACATTGTTAGGTTCTGTGAGCTAGATCCTGAGCAAAATTACAAACCAGTATGAGAATATAATGCCTGCTACCAGAAATTTGTATTCACAATGAAAAGACATAAAACTACAGCAACAGTTGCAAATGTATACAAAGATGTACATACAAGAATTTCATTGCCACAACGCACACCACAAACAGAAACAAAGACTATTAATACATTCATACTCACTGGATAAATAGAACAGCTATACCTCAAAATACTATGTAGGCATTTTTGTAAAATGCAGATGACAGACAGGGAAATGTCTCTAAGACAAGTGAAAAAAAATTCAAATGATATAATGCCATATGCTAAAACACACATGAGCTTGTATAAAAATGCACAGAGAGTTAAAGAAGTACACTAAATTGTTGACAAAGTTTAGGTCTGAGAAGGGGGATAATGTATAACAGGGAATGTTTATATTCTATGCTTTACCCTCTTCTGCTTGAAGATTATACTAATAAACAAATTAAGATAGGTTGGGCACTGTACCAAGTCAGAGGGCCTCCATGATCTCATATTGCCTATATGACCTTGAGAAGCTGACTTCATATCTTTGAACTTCCCTTTTATTTTCTTTCCTTAGACCCAGGCTGGAATGCAGTGGCACAATCTTAACTTATTGCAGTCTTGAACTACTGGGCCCAAGTGATCCTCTTGTCTCAGCCTTCTGGGGCAGCTAGAACTACAGACACATGCCACCACAGCCAGCTAATTTTTTTTGGTAGAGATGGGGTCTCGTTATGTTGTCCAGGCTGGTAACTCCTGGCCTCAAATGATCTTCCTGCCTCAGCTGAACTTATCTTTTCTCAAGTACTTCAGGATTACTGTGTGGATCAAATAACATGTTTACATGAAAGCACTTAAAGACAGGTTGTTGACTTAGTTATTTTTGCATATTGCCTGCACTGGAATATAAGCTCAATGAGGGAAGGACATAGTCCTTTTTGATTACGGTTATAGCCTCAATCTTATACCACTGCCCACCACCTAGTAGGTGCTCAGTATTTTGTAGTGTAATATGGCACAATGTTGTATAGTTCAATAAATGTTGTTGAATGAAGGACATATAATCTTGGCTTCTAACTTTACATATATTCTAATGCTTCCATTTTCAGAGGAATTTACCGAGAGAGCTATCTCTATTAAGTATCAATGTGTATGGTGAGGTTTCTAGGAAAAGTGAAGATGATTTACATAGGAAAAGACAAAAGAATAGTGGGTCATAGATAGCCAGGGCAAACGCTTCAAGAGGAGTATAAATATTTCCTCTCCAGAAAACAAAGAGGAGCAACTTGAATGAACCAGATGATTTCTAGTAGAAGAGAAGGGAAAATAATGTTGGGGGGGGGCAGTATATAGGATTATTCTGGTCCAGAGACCACTAGTTTGTAGGCTCCGACTACATTGTGAAAGATTTTGAAAATGAGTCAAAAAAGGCAGAATTTACTCTGTGGGCAAATAAAAATGCTTGACCACGTTGGACAGAAATATGACATAATGAAAATCTATGTTTTACAAGATTAACAATACTATCTAGAAGACTGACAAGAAGAAAGAGACCAATGGCAAGAAAACTTATTACAACAAGCCAAGAATAAAGCCATTAGGATAAAATTAGAAGAGGAAACAGAAAGGCGGCAATGGAGGTAAATGCGAGTGCTAAAGAACAATGAAATCATTTTAATGATTAGAAAGATCTCTGAAACAATAAATTCCATCCCATCTTCCTACATATATGGAAAGCAACACTCAAAGAGAGGTCACATGACATACCGAAGCTCATAAGCTAATGGCAACAAAGTAAAAATCTGAGTAGTCTTTAATATAGCTCAATTCTCAATGGGAGAATTGATTTCTGAGAAAAAATGTCTTATTTTAGACAAGTCAGTTTCGATATAATAGCAGGAAATCTAAGTAGCAGTGTCTAGTATGACACAATTATAAAACTACATTCACTACAGGCTTCCTTCATCCAACTAAGTTTTCTAAGCATAAAGTTTTACGTAACTCCCTTGGAGTTACAGCTCAAGATTTTTTCCAAGAAACTGTCATTAACAAATTATGTAAGAACACAGAATCTAGCCTCTATGTTAACAAGTCTTAAACATGAGTATAGAATGAAGAGAAATGGGGCACACTGTACATGCAGGAAAGTAGCTCCTGCCTTTCTGTCACTTCCCAGTTTCTTTACTGACTCCTCCCACTCATATATACTACTTCCAAGCCCCCTTTTCCCTGAGAGGATTAAAAAAAAATGCTCTTCTGCCTTAAAAACATAGCAGGAAATACTTTCATATCCATTTCTGACCCAAAATATGAAAAGATAACAAGAGGCCTTGCTCTACAAGGACTATGCTGTACTATCTAATTGGAAAGAAAGAAAGAATATATGCACAAATAAGATAAATTAACTAAAGTGCTTATTCAATATTATAGGGAAAGCAGATGCTATACTGGTGTTCAAAGGCTAAACTACTATAGACTAAGGCAATCGCATGCAGAAAGCCTGGCAGGATTTGAATCTGTAGAGAAAAGATATTGCAGGCAGAGAAAGAGGGGTAAGCAAAAATAAGAATCATGCCAGGGAAGGAAAGTAGTAAGACAACAATGAATAATTCAGTTTGGCCAAGAAAGAAGATACTAATTTATTTACCCGAGAAGGGGGTAAACTGGGCTGCAGATTTTAGATTTTTGACTACAGGCATAAACAGGAAACTACACCAAATTTTTGTGTAGGAACAACACATGACAAGTTGACTCCCATTCAGAATGTCACTTCATCAAAAGGTTTTCTCCAAACACCCTGCCAGCGTAGCCCCATATCTGGGCCCCTCCTCCACTGCCCATCCAGACACCCTCAATGACCCAACCGTGCTGTTTTTTTTCCATAACACTCATCACTATCTGAAATCACATTAAATAAATCTATCTTCCTACTTGGTTATGAGCGTCCCATATTGTGTCCCACATTACAATGCAAGCTCCCATCACTGAAACAGAAATCTGTGTCCACATCTGTATTCCCACCACTGTGCACAGCACATAGCAGATACTCAAAGTATTTATTAAGTTAATGAATGATGCTGATCTCAGCCATCAGCACCATGCTCAGAGGTGAAAAAAATAAACCACTTCTGCTGGGTGTGGTGGCTCATGCCTGTAATCCCAGCACTTTAGAGTCCAAGGCGAGAGGACTGCCTGAACACAAAGATTTGAGACCAGCCTGGGTAACTTGGAGAGAACTTGTTTCTAAAAAAGAAAAGAAAAAGAAGAAAGAATAAAGGAAAAAAAACCACTTTTTGAAGAAGAACTTTTGTTAACTTGTACATTTAAAATTAGTTATACAATTATATTGGGTTTTATTTGCGGATGATATGACTTTATAAATAAGAGTCCTAAAAACAAGTACTGTGAATTTCTTTATTTTCTCTATTCAGCCTTCATTAATCTGATCCTTCTTCCTCACTCTTTTTAATTTCTTCCTCTATTTAATTCCAATATTACTTAAATTACATCACCCCAAACACAATAATAGTAAATATAAGAGGCAAAGAACATAGAAACCTATCTAAACTTGGAAGTTTTGCAAATTATATTATCTAAGTAAAATCAATGCATATATCTATAAAACTGATCTTGTAGACCAAAAAAGATTATAAGATCATTTATATTAAAAATGTTTTAATTCTCTATTGCTCAAAATGAAACTCCTATATGCTTTTACAAGTTCCCTTAATTAGTAAGAATTATCAGCCTAAAAAGAATTTTACTAAGTCATTTAATCTTGCCAGCTGCAAGGCAGAACTCATCACATCTTAAAAAATACATCCTGTAATAGTGAATCTACAATTCTCTGTAAATCAGCTTGATGTTTGTGGTTAATCATCTACATAATAATTCTGTTTATTTCTTTCAAATTTTCATTTATTACCATGCATTTGTTGTTCTGTGTTCAATGAGCTACATCCTCCAAATGATGCATTTATCACTCCATACTCCCTTTTTCAATGAACAGTCTCAGAGAGCAAACTGGTTACCTCAGAGTTATTAAAATACTATTTATAAAACTGTACATATCTCTAAGAAATATCTGGAGGGCTTAAAAATACTAAAAAAACAGTCGGGCTCGGTGGCTCAGCCTGTAATCCTGCGCCTTTGGGAGGCTGAGGTGAGTGGACTGCCTGAGACCGCGGGTTCAAGACCTGCCTGGGCAGGCGAGATCTCATCTCTACAATAAATAAAAAAAAAAAAAAAAAATCAACCAGGTGTGGTAACACGCGCCTGTAGTTTCAGCTACTTGGAAGGCTGAGGTGGAAGGATCGCCAGAGCCCAGCAGGTCGAGGCTGCGGTGGCCGGAAGTGGCCACTGCACTCCAGTCTGGACGACAGTGAGACTCCAACTCAAAAAAAAAAAAAAAACAACAAAAAAAAAACCAATTCCTGGTTCTTAGGAAGTAAGCATTTATTGAGAATCATTGTACAAAGAAACAAATGTGACACTGAAATATACTAACCAAAAAAACTACAAAAAGCAATCTGCTTTAACAATAATTTCCAGACTTCCTGGTTTGTTTGGTAGTAACTGATCTTCACTACCTTTTATCTATAGTTTCAAGAGTCATCCTAAATGACAGATCCAAGATTTAAGATTTCCTTTAAAAAAAAAAAAGGCAAGGATATAAAAGATTATAAATAAAATAAGATAGGCCATGAGTAAATTATTTACTTAATTACTGACTGATCAGTACAAGTTTATTATACAACTCACTATTTTTGTTTATGTTTGGAATTATTATTAAAGAAGTTCAGAAAGATTCCGCCCTCAGATTAATTCAATAATAAAAGGTATAATTAATTTGCATTTGATTTATAAGACCGGACATCAACACTATGGTCCATCATACTCATGCGGGTATTTGTACTTAACTATTAATCCAAGTAATAGACAAAAGTGCCAACAAATCTCACTTTAGAGACAAAGACTAAATCAAAACAAGAATCTAATACATACGGTCTCTGAGTCATCTTAAAAAAAAATTACCTCCATAAGCCTGAAGAATATTACTTTAAGTAGTATAAAAACCAGGTATGGTGGCTCACACTTGTAATCCCAACACTTTGGGAGGCAAAGGCGATAGGGTTCCCTGAGCCCACAGGTTCAAGATCAGCCTGGACAACTTGGTGGGACCTCACCTCTACAATAAACAAAAAAATTGGCTGGGTGTGGCAGCATACACCTGGAGTTCCAGCTACTTGAAAGGCTGAGGTGAGGGGATCACCTGAGCCCAGCAGGTGAAGGCTGTGGTGGCTGTGAGCATGCCACTGCATTCCAGCTTGCGTAACAGAGCGAGACTCTAACTCAATTAAAAAACAAACAAAAAAACAAAGTAGTATATAAAATAAATGATTGTAAGGTTATTTGGAATAGAGTCAGGCACAGTGGTACACACCTGCAGCCCCAGCATCTAGGGAGGGTGAGGCAAGAGAACTGCTTAACCTTAGAAGGAGTTAAAGGCTGTAGTGCGCCATAATCACTTCTGTGAATACCCACTGCACTCCAGCCTGGGCAACATAGCAAGACCCCAACTCTTAAAAAAAAAAAAAAAAAAAAATTCAGTATGACAGAGGAGGGTTATTTCCAAAGGACGTAAGCACCACAAGTTGAATGGTGCAGAGTATTCGTGTGCCTGTTTGCTAACAATGTTAAAACTACTCAAGCCTTGGTTTTAAGTTTTTAATAGTAAAATGTTAATTATTCTTTTAACATGCCTCTAACTTTCTGGGTACCAAATGCATTTTTGGTTTAAGCAGTCTCTAGAAAGAGTTGTTAAGATAATTCATATTTTTGTACTAAAAAAATAAAATATAGCAAATCCGCTTAAAATAAGGACATAATTCACTTCAAAGCCAAATATGGCAAATCCTGGGATATTTCACCAACTGGAAGCTCGAAGAAATTGCCCATGATATAAATAAAAAATAAATTTAAAAAAATCAATCCAGTAGTCAGGGCTAATGCCCAAATACTTGTTAAATAATAAAGTTAACCTAAAACAAAACCATTTCTAGAAAGAAATTACTTAAAGAATCTACAAATTCATTTACAGTTACATGGATAACCACTATTATCATATTTTAATAACCAATTTAACAAAACGAAGATACTCTCCAGCTCTGTATCTGTTAAAAGGTAACCCTTTTTGCCATTAACAACTGCTAATTTTTTAAACTCAAAAGGTGGTTTTTAAAACTGATTTACTTATTTACTTAGCATTCTACTTTTGGGTGGATTGACTAGTCATTCAATACAATAAATGGACCCTGTTCTAGCTTATGGGGATATAGCACTGAACAATGCAATTCCCTTGCCTTTATGAAACTCACATTTCAGTGGCTGGTTGCAAAAACTGTGTGCAGGTCTACGTCTTACCACTAATTCTGCTTTTCCAAAATTGTATGGCTCTTTCCCATATGTACTTTCATGGCTTTTACCTATGAACCATCTAACGAGTTTTAAAGTTCTGGTTTGGGCTAGGCACACTGGCACATGCCTTTAATCCCAGCACTTTGGAAGGCCAACGCGGGAGGATAGTTTGAGACCAGCCTAGGCAACATAGCAAGACCACGTCTCTACAAAAAAATGTAAAAATTAGCTGGGCGTGGTGGCACGCACTTCACTCCCAGCTATTCAAGAGGCTAAGGTGGAAAGATCCCCTAGGTCCAGCAGTTTGAGGCTGTGGTGAGCTGTAATCGTGCCACTGCACTCCAGCCTGGGAGACTGCCCCCATTTCAAAAAGAACAAAATAAAAAATAAAGTTCTGGTCGTATGTACTACCCAAGCAAATGATTTCAGACCAGGCCTTAAATGAGTCAGGAAAGAAATAAAGGGGTTTCAATTAGTAAAACTTACACTCCAAATAAAACCAACTCAGAATTTTCAACAACCAATATTCCCATCCAATTGCTTCAAAAAGGCAGATAAGCTTTTACTTTAATGACTTTGGACCAGGTGTAGTGGCTCACATCTGTAATCCCAGCCCTGGGAGGCCAAGGCAGGAGGATACTTTGAGCCCAGGAGTTCGAGACCAGTCTTGGCAACATAGCAACACCTTATATCTCTATTTAAAAAATCAAAAATTAAGCCAGGAGTGATGGCGTGTGCTTGTAGATCTAGCTATTCAGGAGGCTAAGGTGGAAGGACTACCTGAGCCCAGGAGAACGTGAGCCATTACTGTGCCACTGTAATCCAGCCTAGACAACAGAATGAGACTCTAACTCAAAAAATATAATAAAACAAAATAATGACCTCGACAATGTCAAAATCTCTACCCTATCTGCAACTATTTTTCAGATAAGTTCTTTTAAAATGACCCTATTCTTGAAAAGTAGAACCTCTTTTAAACAAAATTTGACGGAACAACAACAACAACAAAAAATCACTATTTAAAATATGTAAATTTGTAGTTCAAATAGAAGAGACTGGGCCAGTCATGGTAGCTCACATCTGTAATCCCAGTACTTTGGGAGGATGATGCAGAATTACTTGAGGCCAGGAGTTCAAGACAAGTCTGGGCAACACAGTAAGACCTCATCTCTATAAAAAAAATTAAAAACTGAAATAGAAGAGACTGGCCTACTCCCTAGTCCTTAGTACATGAGATGCCACAAAGGATGTTTCAAAAACATCTGAAAGTAACTGCCCTCAATAACCGCACTATCTAAAAAAACTAACAACAACAAAAGTTTAAGTATTTAAACTTAAGTAAATCTCAGATTCCCCAATGGTACAGAATACTGTAATTTTTTTTTAATTGTGAGACCTTGGGTAGCACAATTTCTCTAAGTCTTAATTTTTCCCACCTATAAAATGATGACCATGTACAAGATATGAGGGCCTACCAACGCTAAAACTATACTATGATGAAGACTATAATAAAACTAGTGGTGGCCATTTCTGAATTTGGGACAGGCATACTATGAAAGTATATATTTCCATGTCTGCAGATCTTAATTTCAAGCTTCTGTTACCATCTTTACTACCATTTTTTCTTCCAGATAGCTTGGAACTAGATGGAAAGATTTTTAAAAGCACCTCAATATCTTTCTCTTTCCTCAGGGAAGATTTGTACCAGAAACAATGTGTTGAGGGAAAAAACACAACTCAGCTTAGGATTTTGTTAGTTTTTTGTTTTTAGAGAGAGGGTCTCACTTTATTCACCCAGGCTGGAGTGAAACAGTGCAATCACAGCTCACTGCATCCTCAAACTCCTGAGCACCAGTAATCCTCCCACCTCAGCCTCCTGAGTAGCTAGGACTACAGGTGTGTGTTACCATACCTGGTTAATTTTTTAGTATTTGTAAAGGGGGGGGGGCCTCGCTATGTTGCTCAGGTTGGTCTAGAACTCCTGGCCTTGAGCAATCTTCTCGCCTCAGTCTCCTAATGTGCTGCTGGGATTACAGGTGTGGGCCACCATCCCCAGCCTCAGCTTAGAATTTTTTGTTTTGCCTAAATCTGAAAGGGGATGCTGCCTACTATCTGCACAGTGTAATAGAACAAGGAGAAACCAAGTGTGACAGAGGGAGGAAAACAGCTGCACTAGAATAAGAAAATATTCTAGATGAATAGGAAAAAAATCCAAGCCTATGAAGTACAGTAACTTCCTAAGCTATAAGAAATACTCATGTTTCTTAAAAAATCATTAGGCAGATAAAATTATTTTGGTTTTGTGTTCTACATCTTACCTCCTCTCATTAATTTATGAGCTTATGGATTCATTATGACAGACAAATGAAAGATAAACTATTACAGGGCATTTTCTTTTTTTTTTCCTTTTGAGTTGGTGTCTCACTCTGTCACCCAGACTGGAGTGCTGTGGCCACTCCTGGCCACTGCAGCCTCAGCCTGCTGGGCTCCGATGATCTTTCCACCTCAGCCTTCCAAGTAGCTGGAACCACAGGCGGGCGCTACTACGCCCGGCTAATTTTTTTTTTTTTTTTTTTGATGTCTTGTAGAGATGAGGTCTCACTAAGTTGCCCAGGCAGGTCTCGAACCCGCATGCTCAGGCAATCCACTCACCTCAGCCTCCCAAAGCACGGGATTACAGGCTGAGCCACTGAGCCCGGCTCAGGGCATTTTCATGAAACTGAATTCGAAAGCCTCCATGCTATTTGTCAGCTTTAAATACAATTTTCTGAAATCACACTTTCCATCTCCAAGTGCTTGAGTCCAACCTCTTTCCAAAAAAAAAAGCCATGGAATACAATTCTGGGTATTCTTTTATATATATATTTTTAGGAGAGGGACCCCAGGATAAACCTGAACTCCTAGGCTCAAGTGATCCTCCTGCCTCAGTCCCCTGAGTAGCTGGGACTATAAGTAGGCACGACCACATCCAGCTTCTATGTATTCCTTTTCAAAATAATCTAGAATATGGGTAAGTCATATTCTGTAAGTGACAGATCTTAGGAACAAGGTCAGGAAAACTAAAGAGCAACCTTTATAATTTAGCTTTAGTTACACAATAAAGAAAAAAGTTTAATTCAGTACCTTTCACTCTTTATTTAACCGCAGAAAATAGGTATTTTTTATCAACATAAAGGCATGTGAACTATTAGACTCTTTCCCAGAAAAATATTCGTTCTATAGGGATTGACTGCTGAAGAATTTGTGTCTCTGTAACTATAAACCATCTGTACATAGGATGAACTTTTATAAACAGCCCCTTTTTAGTAATAATAGGGATAATGAGGAAATCACACTATGGATAGACAGTTTTCAAGTTCACAAGAACAAAACTCTAAGCCGGGCTCAGAGGCTCAGCTTGTAATCCCACGCCTTTGGGAGGCTGAGGTGAGTGGATTGCCTGAGCCCACGGGTTCGAGACCCACCTGGACAACCTGGACAGACCTCACTTCTACAATAAAATCAAAATGAGCCGGGCATGGTACGCGCGCCTGTAGTTTCAGCTACTTGGAAGGCTGAGGCAGAAGGATCGCCGGAGTCCAGCAGGTCGAGACTGTGGTGGCCGGGAGTGGCCACTGCACTCCAGTCTGGGTGACAGAGTGAGACTCCAACTCAAAAAACAACAACAACACAAAAACACAACTCTAAAGTCTCTCAATATCTTTTAGCTAGTCCTCAAAACTCCGCTTAAATACTGACAGAAGTTCAGAACTATTTAATCACATCCTTAAGTATGACAATCTCTTTACTACCAGGCTGGTAAAATGTAGATATGAGGGGGAACCCCCCTACAAAATGGAATGATCTTTTGGAGGGCAGGCTTCCTTCGCTACTAAGAACCCACTGGCATCAATCATCCAGCTAGTGTTGTCGTGAGAGATTATTTGTGAAAGAAACGTCCCAAGTTGAGTGTTCAGCAGTTTTTGACCAAAAACAGCATGACTCCTGTGTCCCACCCTCCCTATTCACCCACTCTTGCCCTGAGCAATTTTTTTTGGTTTGTTTCCCCATGAAAAAAGTCCTCAAAGGGAAACATTTTGCTAATGTGGAAGACATGGAAAGAAAAAACAAAACAAAAAAACGGCACAAGCACTAAAATGTATCAAAGTTGAGTTCAAAGCCCATGTTGAACAGTGAGAAAAGCATCTCGATAGGTGTACTACATCAAACAGAGAGTGCTTTGAAGGTGACTAAAGTTTAAACATGTAAGAATACACAATTTTGCCCAGCATGGTGGCTCATATCTATAATCTCAGCACTCTGGGAGGCCAAGGTGAGCGGATTTGAGCCCACGGATTCGAGACCAGCCTGGACAACTTGGTGAGACCTCATCCCTACAATAAATCAAAAAATTAGCTGGGTGTGGTGGTACATGCCTGTAATTCCAACTACTTGGAAGGCTGAGGTAGAAGGACCACCTGAACCCAGCAGGTCAAGGCTGTAGTGGCCGTGAGTGTGCCACTGCACTCCCGCCTGGGCAACAGAGTGAGACTCCAACTCAAAAAAAAAAAAAAAAAACCCCACAATTTTTTATAAATTAATTCTGAGTCAGGCATGGTGGCTCACACCTGTAATCCCAGCACTTTGGGAGGCCAGAGAATTGTTCAAGACCAGCGTGGGCAACTTTGCAAGACCTCGTCTCTACAATACATCAAAAAAATTAGCCAGGTGTGATGGTACGCACTTATAGTTCCAGCTACTCAAAAAGCTGTGGTAGAAGGATCGCCTGAGCCTAGTTGAGGTTGTGATGGCCATGAGTGTGCCACTGTACCCCAGCCTGGGTGACAGAGTGAAACTCCAACTCATAGATAAATAAATAAATTCTGTTTTTTTGGGGGGGGTTCCCCTCATATTTCCCCTCCAGAGTCTCCTCTGAAGGTAACTTGCCTTCATTATTTTTCATGTAACCCAGGATACCATCAATTTTAAGCCCCATCATTATGTTCCATACCTTAAGAAAAATACTATGAACTAAGATTGTTTTTTGGCTGGAAGCAATGGCTCACGTCTGCAATCCTAGTGCTTTGGGAGGCTGAGATGGGAAGATAGAGGCCAGGAGTTCGAGACAACTCCTGGGGCAAAATAGCAAGACCCCATCTTCACAAAAACCAGAAAATTATCCAGGTGTAGTAGCACGTGCCCGTAGTTCCAGATTGGGAGCCTGAGGTGGGAGGATGGCTTCAGCCCAGGAGTTCATGGTTGCAGTGAGCTATGATTGTGCCATTGTACTCCAACCTAGACAACAGTATGAAACCCTGTCTCTAAAAAAAAAACACAAAAAAACTAATAAAACGTTTTTTTAAAAAACTAACTAAATTCTGCCATTTTGTTCATTAATCTTGTTCTCAAAATTTATGTGAGGTCATAATTTAGCCATTAAATAAAATTACTTTAACTGTTAAATTTTATACAATAGTAAACATGGAGATTCAGAGTATGTAAGAGACAATTATAGATTTTATAAATTTCAAATGCATTAGAATATAGTAGAAAATATTTTGAAACTTTAAAGAATAGACATGAGTTTATTATCCATCATAGTTCTAATTCAGATATTCAAAGGCTGCATGTCTTGTCTTGTGGAATCCTACTTAAAACAAAAAAAGGCCAGGCGCAGTGGCTCACACCTATAATCCCAGCACTTTCGGATGGTGAGGTGAGAGGACTGCCTGAGTCCATGGGTTCAAGACCAGCCTGGACAACTTGGTGAGACCTCATCTTTCCAGTAAATCAAAAAAATTAGCTGGACGTGGTGGCATGTGCCTGTAGTTCCAGCTACCTGGAAGGGTGAGGTGGAAGGCTGATCTGAACCTAGTAGGTTGAGGCTGTGGTGGCCATGAGTGTGCCACTGCACTCCAGCCTGGGCAACAGAATGAGACTCCGACTCAAAAAAAAAGAAGAAAAAAAATTTAGCAGTCTCAGAAAAATATAGCTACATACTTGTCTCTGAAGAAAAAAAGGAAGAGAAATAAATTATAGCTGGGTAGGAAGGCTCACACCCGCAATTTCAACACTTTGGGAGGCCAAGGCAAGAGGATTGCATGAGCCCAGGAGTTCAAGACCAGCCTGAGCAACATAGCAAAACCACAACTCTACAAAAAATAAAACCAGCCAAGAGTAGTGGCTAATTGTAGTCCCAGTTACTCAGGAGTTTAGGAGGGATAATCACTTGAGTCCAAAAGTATGAGACTGCAGTGAGCCATGATCATGCCACTGCCCTTCAGTCTAGGTGACAGAGTGAGACCCCAACTCAAAAAAAGGGGAAATTTTCAAAAATTAGGCTTTTTCATAAAGAAAGACACACATATGGACTTTGCAGTAACTTGGATGGATTTAGAGTCTCTCATACTCAGTGATCTATCACAAAAACAAAGAACAGAATACTGTATGTTCTCACTCATAAGAGGACCTTAAACAATTATCATAATACTATAAGAAAGAGATTGGCAGTAGAGGGGAACTACCAGGGGAGCGAAGGGCACACCTCATCAATAAGGGTACCTGCATAATAAACATTTGTATACCTAACCCTGAATTATACCCCACATCTTTAAAATAATAAAAAATTAGGCTTTTTTCCCCTTTTAACATAATATAGTTTCAACTATCTTCCCTGTTGGAAAAAGAGATGCTTCCCACTGTATATTCCTCGATGCATATCTCTTTGGGGTATGCCCTTAATTTAACTCTTCCTATCAAAGAAGAAACCATTTATTTAGACATCTTTAAAGAATTCACTGTTTCTGAAAAGGCAAGTCAGAAATCTTTTCTTCATTTCAGTCATTTCTAGCAAATGAGAAATAAAGCCAGCTCAAGGTTGAGCCCCCAGTAGCTCCCTACCACCACAAGATGCAGCTATGAAGGGAAGCTACTTGTAATCATTTCAATCAAATGTCAGGAAATCAAATCCTTTGTTCCATTCAACAAGTCCATCATGTGGTTTATCTTCCAAATTAAAATGATGATTATCTAAGATCAACCAACATCTCTGTAGACACAAAATCTAAATGTTGTGAGCCTCACATTAGGAGTCAGCAATACAGATGCTGTATTTTAAGTGACAACACTACTCTCAAAATAAGCTGTGTGGATTTAAGTAATAATATATTTTCCCCACTGATTCTACAATATAAACGTGTACAAATCTTAAAAATATACACTATTCTGGCTAAAGTCTACTTTGTTTAACAGTAAGGGAAACTACTTTTAAAAATCAATTCTATAATTTCTAAAGTAAAAGTACAAATGCTATATAATATCACAGCTACCTCTGTATCTCAAATTTAAAAATGCTCTTAAAAAATTGCTCTGAAGAATGGGAAAAATTATACAACAAAATATATCAACTACTTTTATGAGGAAACCCATTTTTACAGATTTAAATCATCAACCTGAATAAATACACAATAAGGGATGCAAATCCCACCTCTCAGTTTTAAACACTATGAATTTAACAGCAGAAAATAGGCATTTTCAACGTAAATACGTGTGAATTATTAGACTCTGTCCCAGAAAAGTATTTGTTCTACAGGGATTGACCTCTGAAAAATTCGTAGCTCTGTAAGTATAAGCCATTTGTACATAGGATGAACTGTTATAAACAGCCCTTTTTAGTAATAACAAGAGCAATGAGAAAATCACACTATGGACGGTGTTCAAGTTCTTAAGGACACCACTCGAAGAAATAGTATTAAAAACAATCATTAATGATTTGATAAAGAATTAAGACTTCATCAAGTAATTCATTATTGTAGCATACCAGTAATCAAACAACAGACTTAATACATACAGTTCCAGAAAGGACATCATGGGGGCAACAGTTGAGAAGGTGACTCTTGCATACTCTGTCATCACTGAATTTGATTCGTTGACGAGTAGTATCTCCTGCAATATAGAAGAGTTAATAACACTCAAGGTTAGACAACTAGAAAGCACTTGTTTTCTGAGAGTCCTACTATCACTAGGTTTTGATGTGTGGCTATATACACACACATTTATAAATCAGCTCAAGAGGGATTAGTTTTTTATATAACATCCTACAGAAAAACTACTTTAAACAACATGCAGTTGCAGTAAGTGTACTGCACATGTAATTCAAATAGTCAAAATGGGAAAGCAATGCATTCTGTTAAACAGAGTACTTCAGAAAAGCATAGGATTTTAGAGCAGGAATGGACTTTAAAGATTATCGAGTCCAACTCCTATGTATTGCAGATGTGAAAACTGAGGCCCCAAGAGGTTAAGCGACTTGCAGCAGACCCACTAGGAGAGTTTCTACTGGTATACAATGTTCCCTTCTTGACATTAAGCATTGGTATGTTTTGTAGTTATTTACAATAATTGAAAAACATGAAAAGTAATCTTGCAAACATTGCATACACACTGCGAATCCCCACTGAACCCCAGACGCCATTTCTTCCACTATTTTGTTCCAGCTGAAGTGTCTCCCTTTTGCTGCTGGGAGGAGTTAGAGAGGGTAGAATAACGCACTTAAGAGCGTACAAACCTGGAAGAAGGACTTACACACCAGTCAAACAAAGGCACATTGCCTAAATGAAATGTTAACTTTAATGCCTCCAAAGGTTCCATACCTCCAAGTTTTATGCAGTCTGTGCTGTATATTGCCAAACTGGTTACATTTAAATTCATTCTGTCTTCATGTGACACAATATACCTCCTAAGCAACAGAAGCATCCAACCTGCTTATCAAATATAGCTATCTATTCAAAACTTTAAAGACTCTAAGAAAAAGAAAGGTAACTAGCTCTAATAACAAAATATAGATGTTAGTTATAATTTTTTGTTTAGAATCTCTTTGGAAAAAACAAAAAAATTCGTAAGGATGTTTCCTCTTTCTATATATAAAATGATAAGCCCGAAGAAATGTAGGTGTTTTATTTTAGCCTTAAACTGATGTCATCACTGATGAATGAAAACTTATTGATGAATTACTGAAGCGAGAATTGTTACCAAAAGAGATTATAAATACCTCTTACTTCATATGATGCCTGGAGCACTCCAAAAACTTTCATCTAGGAAGTGATTCAATCATTTACATTAATTTTTGTATTTTCACATGTGAATAGAAAAATGGTTAAAACTTTACCCCATCATATCATCTTACATTGAAAAGCTTAACTTAAATTCAACTAAATACTGTTACCTTTAGATGGGGTAAGATTTTGTTCAAATTATTTTAACTTGGTTAAAAGGATTTAAAGAACATTCTAATTTGCAACCAGGATATATAAATTTTTAACAACAGTAATTTACACCTAAAACAACAGCTTCAGAGCAGTTCAACAATAGGTTTTCTAGTGGCTAGTCTCTAGTAGGTTATTTTTGACACAATTTGGGATAATCCATTTAGTGTTTACGCCTGCTACTACAATAAAGGTTATTTTGATGGTCCTGTTTTCCTTTTAAACACAACTGCTTTTGTTCCACATTCATTAACACATCTGAAAAGTTAGTGATAACTCACGGCTCGGCGATTGCGGGGCCTTTCTGACACTCCCTTGCAGATTGAAGTAGGCAGGCATAGATACATTGAACCTTTACAAATAAAACAAGGGGCCAGATTGTTCAGTCTGTATAGAATAGACTCTGCCAGCAATTTCAATACAGCATCTAGAAGTACATGTTGACTGTAAAGAATCTTGTATATAAAAACAAAAGTGAACAAAATCAGGGTGTTTTATTTTTTAAAATACTGACTTAAGTGTAACCCCAGAAAAGAATATGACTGGCTATAGGTAAAGTCCAAGGCTAGAGCTGTGGAAAGTGGTCCTTAGGCCAACTGGGGTTCTTTTAAAAAATGTTTCTTTAAAAATGTTTCCTCAAGACTTTGGTGAGGGCCTCAAGCTCATGTTAGAATGGTACCATGATAACCTCACACCAGAATGACAATGCTACATTTAAGGTTTTTTGCTTCCTAGCATATGAGAAAAAATTTTCATTTAAAATCAGTACCCTAATTATGTTAAAGAATTTTTAAATGATGACATTTTAAAAGGTAGGGGGGAAAAAAAGAAAAGTCTTATGTACCTAGTAGTCTCTCTGCTAAAAGTATCATTTCAGTGCTTTGTTAAATGAATGGCTCAGGCCTTAGAACAAAATCAAGATTCATGGAGATTTTACTAATCAAATATTTTATCAAGAAGAATAACTTTTTCTGCTTGAGAAATCGCATTAAATTTAATATTAAGGTATATGTGCCCTGAAGGCACAGTTATCAGGTAAAATATGAACAATTCTAAATATGAACATGGCATACCAGCAAGTACCCCTGGTGAGCTTTTTATTTTATCTAATAGATATATAATAGTTGTACATGTTTTCCCTGGTAAACTTTTAAAAACAGAATCAGTTTCTATAAATGCCAAAAAGCATTTAAAAATAACTCTTCAGTGCAAATGAACGAGTGTTCCATAAATATTTGATAACTGTAGCAAATACAACAAATATAGCTATCAAATAACAGCCATTATAAAAATCTTTAAAACAGTGAAATAATAAAACCTCTAATAATTTGAGATACAGAAATACTCTGAGAGAGAATAGTAACTGAGTATCTGTTTATTGATATTTTGAAAGTTCTATTTAAGGGAATTTAAGGTTGACATTTTAAAACAGTTTGGCTACATAGCCAGGCAGTATTTTTAAAATGTACGTGGGCTTATGCCATGAAAGTACAAAGAATTAAAAAAAAAAAAATACTGGTAATTTTGGTTTCTGTCAAGATATCTGGCCCAAACCATGTTTTTCAAAAGAAATAAGGAAAAACAGCGCCAAAAAAAAAAGACTGTAAAACAGGGAAAAATCTGAACCAATCTCCCTATAATACAATAAATTATTTTATGAATTTGATGTACTCTATATTTGAGTTTTGTGGGCATGGGGGCGGGGAGGGGAATGCCCTGTTACACTGACAGTGGATCCAGATCACAGATTCAAACCTACTGGTGCCCAACCATATTCTCTGTGCTAGGCAATGGAATTACAAAGGTATATAAGACAAGCTCTTTACTCTCAAGAAGCACATGATTTTGCTAGACAAATAGCTTGTGACTTTGCTAGAGAAACAGGATGTTATAAATGAAGTAGGACATATAAATGAATAAGTAATAATACAAGATAACATGATCCATGTGCCAAATAGGTATGTCAATTAGGCAGTATTGCACAAATTCTAAGACTAGAATGACCACCAAGACTGGAGAGGTTGGGAAAGGCTTCATGCAATAAGTGGAAGCCAAAATTTGAAGGAAAGATAGGATTTAGACCAAAGAAAAGTAGAATACAGAGCATTCCAAACTGGAGTAAAATATTCGACAAAGTTTATAGAGGCAGGAAGGTTTGCAGGAACACTAAGTAAACCACATTTGGCTCTAGCAAATGGCTGCATGTAGAGATATAGCAAAGTTGGGGCCAGAATATCATTTTGGGGGGTAAAATTTGATTTAATTTTTTAACTCAATCTTTACTGTAGAGACAAAGTAAAAAAAATTAATGAAGCAGAGATCAGATCAAGTTATTTCAGTCAACAACAACAAAAATGTCTTACCTATAAAAACATAAGAGGTTTCTCTGCCCTATAACCTCCACAAGAGTTAATTAGGCTGTGCACATAACTACACAGCCAAATTCTTAGAATTAGAAACTTGATTTAGAACTGTGGCAGGTGAAGTGTTTTTCATATTAGTAGAAGCATCACATTTCCATTAATATTTGCTACCAAGCAACTAGCTGCAAAGTAACAACTCTCATCTCCTTCTTTTGTTCTATCCCTTCACGAGTTTCATGAGTTGTAACTTTTATTTAGGGATATCTGAGTCACAGGTACATCATAACTCGGATGCATATTATTCTTCTCTAAGTCTTTCACCAGTGTAACAGAGCCTGAGGTAAGACTAAAGCAGTCAGTTTCACCTGGAATATGGACAGGTCCCTTTAAAAAGAAGGCACCTGTCCAAATTGTACTCAAATACTGCTATTCTCAAAATCCTCTTCAATTTGTTGGGAAGGAAAAGTAAGCCCACTGTAATTCTCAGCATTGCCATTAAGTGGTCTTGCCTTTTCTGAAACATTTACACTTAAATATCAGCAGTAATAACTTAAAACCTTAGCCTAGGTTTGTATCTGACATCATTTTATATGGTACATGCTATTTTCCCAATATCCACCCCCTCCTCCCCAGTGCTACCCACCCTCTCCCTCCCATATAAACAAGAAACCAAATAAACTTTCATAGATTTAGGTGCTATTTTAAAAACATCAAAATTTTACTTTACCCATTCTCTCCGATGCTCCCTGTATTTTTTTAAGCTGTGAGTGGATGACCATGCTATGTGATCAACAACTGTGAAGGCTAAGCAAAAGTGAACTGAGTTTAGTACTGTAATTTCAAAAGAAATTTAAAGTTTGTAATATTTGACATATTTAATGGTATGCAGAATCCTATTTTGCTGCATATTATCAGGCATTAATGGCAAGCAATTTACAAAAACAGTCAGTATTTCTTTTGTACAGAATTTGCTTAGAGCTTAGCTTAGGGAAAACAAAAAGGGAGGAGGAAATGCAACAGCACACAAAGCAATGGGAGGCACCCCCATGCCTATAAATGGGGTCAGGGAAAACCCTCCCACATTCTCCAATGTGACAACAAAATCCCTCCCAGTGGGTACACTTTTAGGGGCCACACAACACAGTTGGCTTGTGACAGGACAAGCCGCCCCTGCCCTTCTAAAATATATCATAACCCTTCAGTGAAAGGAAAGCTAGAGCTAGAGAGATGCAGAACTGAAAGCTTAAAGTTTCTTGTTTCCTTGACACTCTGAATCTCTAAATGCAGAGAGAAATGTTCCTCCCTCTACTTCTTCCAACATATGCTGCCAAATCCACATAATTATGTGGGAATTGTATAAAGATCATGGCCAATTTCTTGGAAGAGATCTTAAGAAGTGCCCATGAAGACCTGTGTCTTCATGCAAAGTCAAGGTAAAAGCACCATAATGCTGAGGAACCAACTTGATTAATTTTACACCCTCCTCAAACTGTCTCACCAATTCTACAACTTCTCCCACCTACCTTTGTTTTCCTTTAAAATTCGCTGAAAATCCACTTATATAAACCCCTTTTAAATAAACCTCTAAAACAAAACTTAACCTTTACTGTATGTTTCCTTGTTAAAAAAAAAGGAAAACCCACCCTGTTTAGCGCACTGTATATTTAAGCAGCTCAAAATATAAGAACTCAAGACTATGTAACATAATATGATTACAGATGCTTTGAAAACATTTTATGGGACTTATATGTTAAAATTTTCAGGCATATATTTATTACATAAGGAAAGGAAAGGAAGCATACTATGCCAAAGATGGCAATGGAAAAGCCAACTATGACAGTCTGCCTTCCAAATGTGACATCAAGTCATCTTTCTAATAGAATTTATAAGTCATATGGGTAGTAGTAGCAGCTTTTCTTTTTTCTAGAAAATGCAAACATAAGAGTGCTATACAGTTCAGAAATGCTCTCTCTCTTAATCCTTTGGCTTATATGGTCCCACAGGTTTATCATTACAAACAGGTACTAGTATCATCTTTACCACAATCCCCATAACAAGTCCCAAATTTTAAAAATACAATGTCCATTGTAGAAGAACTTTCCAGAATAAATTCATTCTTGCTGGATATAATCAAAGATTAATAATACCTTTAAAATGTTAAAAATCGGCCAGTGCAGTGGCTCAAGTCTATAATCCCCGCACTTTGGGAGTCCAGGTGAGGACTGCCTGAGCCCACAGATTCCAGACCAGCCTGGACAACTTGGTGAGCCCTTATCTCTACAATAAATAAAAAAAATTAGCCAGGCATGGTGGCACGTGCCTGTGGTTGCAGCTACTTGGAAGGCTGAGGTGGAAGGATCGTCCGATCCCAGCAGGTCAAGACTGCGGTGGCCGTGAGCGTGCCACTGCACTGCAGCCTGGGCGACAGAGTGAGACTCTGACTCCAAAAAAAAAAAAAAAGTTAAAACCAGCCTACTAGTCTGTGAAAATCCAAAAATCCAAACAAAATTATAAAGAATGAAACTAGAAAACAACCTTACTACAAGGAGAATCTTTAAAAGCTAACAGAACATGATGGAAATGTGAGAACAGAAAGACTAAAGTAGCTACATTCCAAGGACTCTATTCCATGTCCTGCCCAGCCCTCTCTTCTCTCATTATGTAAGCAAAGGGACTTGGCAGCTGGCCATCCATCACATTTCTGGGGGTCCCTGCTTTAAGAAATCTATCGGTATATTATCTTCTTAGATTTAAGAGAGACATTAGAAAAGCCTGTATAAATAGTATAAAATTAAGTTCTAAAGTAGGTTATATGGAATTAAAGAACTAAAAATTAAGTTCTAAAGTAGGTTATATGGAATTTAGGATAATGTAATAAAAGTTGCAGCCTGCTAAATTTTACTTTTTGATACTTGCAGAGCTGCAATTCTGATACAGTAATACATCTGGATATCTGGTGCCTTCTATTCATCCAGAATTTTCTGTACACAAAATCAGAAGTAACAAAAGCTATCTTTAGCTATGAAAAATAGTTGAAAAGAATTAAAGAAAAAGTGATTGGCTGATTTATACCTATTTATATCTATTAAAAAAGACATTATCATCCACTGGTGATAGCTATAGAAGCCAACTGGAGCTTCCCCAAATCTAAATCCAGAAAATAAATTAAAGGGAAAAGAAATGAGAATATCAAAGAACAGAAGTGACAGACAACTCAATGATAAAGGAAGAAAGTTAAAAAGAAAAACAGATTATGATGAAGGAGACGTGAGCCTTAAAACTACTGAAACACACCAGAAATACTGTCACAGTGAATACACACCAAATTCACAAGGGCTACCTTTGGCAAAAAAACTGAAACCATGAAGAGAAACATAAAAAACTTTATTTGTAAGCTTTATTCACTTTTTAGAATTTGACAGAAATGTACAAAATAACATCTGTTCATTAAAATAGGTGTTTGATTGTCCTTTGTACTTTTTAAAACATTTTTCTTTCAAAATCAGATACCTACAACTGGCATCACAGAAGGTGGCACTTAAAAATCATGTATAAATCTTCACTCCCCATCAGGTTTTTGGTCCCTCTAGGATTATTTTATTAGAGTCAAAAGATGAAAGAAGCAAATATGTCTACAATCTCTAAGAAAAGAGAAGGGAGAAACAAATAAAACAACTAAGCAAGCTGAGGATAAGGAAAGCAAAATTCTAAAGCTATCACAATGACTACACCCTAAAGCACATCAACCAGTAAATACAGAACACCATGTGTAGGGAAGTATTCCCTCTAACACCATGAGGCAAATTAAATTATAACAGAAATTTTTAAAAATACTAATACACGGTATCTAAACACCCAACTGCTTTCCTAGCAAGTATGCCTGATGCTCTGTCCTCCTGTGCATAATGCAGAATCACAGCAACGTCCCTGAGTTTCTATTTCAGGATTCTCTTTGATAAGTAGTTTTTTCCACTACCAGGCACCTTATTACATTTCCACTGTGTAACTGGTTGGTAAAATCCTACAGCACTATTGAGTCCCATGGACCAAAGCACAAAAGGAGAGGTGGAAAATCAAGCTAAATAAGGTAAGTTCACCCTGGAGGTCAAGATGGTCCTCTCTAGAGACCTCCTAGATCTCTCCATTCACAGGCTTGCATTTCTGGCCAGTCATTTCTGCTTAGAGGCTTGGATATGTACAGTTCAAACAGCTTTCCTTTCACATAAATGCTGCCTACAACAGTATTTTTAAAAGTATGCGCTGGGTGCAGTGGCTCATGCCTGTAATCCCAGCACTTTGGGAGGCGAAGGCGAGAGGATTTCCTGGGCTCAGGGATTCGAGACCTTGAGGCTGCAGTGATCATGAGTGTGCCACTGCCCTCCAGCCTGGGCGACAGAGTGAGACGTTGACTCAAAAAAAAAAAGAAAGAAGTATGGAATTTACACAAAAATGATTTTAGATGTCATATAATTTCATCAACATAACATCTTAAACACCACTTGGTCACTAAGTAAGAAAGTTATTTATCATGATTAAGTCAAGTAAAAAGTTCCCATCTGGCAACAGTACATACTTAATACATCTAAAAAATTCTACAGGAAACCCTAGGTGACAAGAGTCTAGTTCTATCTTTATAATACACAATTTTGTTTTCACTGTATTTATTTTTATGGTGATATAAACTTTCGTTTTAAAGTAAAATTTTTTTAGAAAGTGAGTTGACAAAGAAGACAACAAAATAAATAGAAAACAGTAAAAAATAATAAAGGTTAATATGTGTGATGAACAACAGGGAGACATTTATCTATAACAAAGTTTCTCAAATTCTTAATGTGTATCAGAATCACTTGAAAAGTTTCTTAAAACAGACTGCTGGGGTCCATTCCCAGAATTTGATTCAGGAGGTGGACCCAAGAGTTGTTGGTCTAGGGACCACACTGACAATCACCAATCTACAAAGGCAATCAACAGGCTGCTAAAAAGATCAGGTAAATTTGTTGCTGGCCATAGGGATGTTCCAACTATTCAACTCTGCTGTTGTAAGGTAAAGCAGCCACTGGCAATATGTACATGAAAGGGCATGGCTGTGTTCTAGTAAAACATTATTTACAAAAAGTAGGTGACCAAAGTGCTAGCCCTCGATCTAAAACATACTCTCAGGCCAGGCACGGTGGCTCACTCTTTAGGAGGCAGAAGGGAGCGGATTGCCTGAGCCCTCAAGTTCAAGACCAGCCTGGGTAACTTGGCAAGACTTCATCTCTACAAAAAATTAGCTGGGCATGGTGGCGTGTACCTGAAATTCCAGCTACTTGGATGACTGAGGCGGAAGGATCACCTGAGCCCAGCAGGCCAAGGCTGCGGTGGCCACGAGCATGCCACTGCACTCTAGCCTGTGTGACAGAGTAAGACTCCAACTAAAAAAAAAAAAAAAAAAATTTAGCCGGGTATGGTAGTGTGCACCTGTAGTTCCAGCTACTCAGGAGGCTGAGGCGGAAGGATCAGCTAGGCCAAGCAGATTGAAGTTGTGGTGGCTGTGAGCACATTGCACTCCAACCTGGGCAACAAAGTGAGACTCTGACTCAAAAATAATAAAACAATAAAACACATCCTCAAATTAACTGAAAAGGGTATACTGTGTAAACTAATAGTAGGGCAGAATACAGAATAGCTAGGTATACTATAGACACTATTCAATAAATATCCAACCTCTTCTATTGAAAAGCAAAGCTTTGGGGCCATAGCCTTGCTAGACTCTGGTGTGGTCATGTGCTCTTTGAGCTATGGCTGTTGCCATGCTTCCTGGGTTTGGTGCCTCTCCCCTATCTTGGGGAGGTGAATATTCTCTTTCTCTCTCTTTCTAATGTACTTTTAAGTAAACTATATTTTCTAATCTTAAAAAAAAAAAAAGACAGAAAAGCTTTGGAAAGTTTAAAAAAGTAAACTGGGGTCTGCATACATCTAAGCTCTCAAGAAGATTTTTAAAAATTACCATATTCAAGAAACATGACAAAAGATTCAGCAAGGGCAATTGGTTAAATTCTTTTCAGGTAGGGTCAAGTAGGTCAAATATCAGCTGTACATGGTTCACAACTACATTAAAACATATGGGTCAATACTGGGTGATTTCTGAAAACAAATTTTAAAGATTTTTTTCTATGGCCCATGTCAAATAGAAAGATATGACACTTATTCAGTTGACTGAACTATATATTTTCTGATAGCTTTGATTTCTCAAAGTCATAAGTTACTCACTTCAACAAAAACATGAAGCTGTAGATAATTTCAGAGTTTTCACAAATTACTTTTCCCCATATTCTCAATAATCTTACAAAATTGATTACTTGATTTATTTTGGCCTTGCCTTCCATTATCTACCCTAGCAGCTCTTAGTGTATGAGATTTAAACCAAAAAGAAACAATGGCTTTTCTGCAGGTGTTGAAACCACAAGATTCCCACCAGAAACTTACCCTCTTTCACTCCCTCATTCCTTCTCCAGCAAGATGTTCCAACATCATCTTCTCCGTCTACAATTTCTTATAGACTGATTAAGTTGCAGAGAATTGCTTATGTTTCCTCAAGAACTACATTTTAACAGCACTGGGCTTTAAGGACTGTCCATTTTAAGCACCTTTCTGGAATTCCACTCTTGAGGAGTACATGCCTCCTTTAACCAGTCTTGTCCACACTTACTGACCTTTAGTTTTAAGCTATCTGCCTATCTTTTCAATCCCACTTCTTGCCTCAACTCTCAGCAACTTTAAACTTTAATGCCTGCATGAACCACCTGTTACTGAACACATCTGGCTCACTAAAACTGACCCTGATCAATGATACCTAATTACCTTTGAATTCCTACTATCTTGAACACTAAGTTCATTATCATTTATTCTTATGTGACATCATCCTATCTAAACTCAGTCAAAGCATTTAGTTGCTCCTTATAGAGCTAATGCAGAAATAGACACAATTATTTTTTCCTTTGCTTTCAATTTACTTATTTATTTATTTTTTGACCTGAAGTAAAAGAATGTTTCAGAAGCATAAGTATACTTGAGGAGAGCTAAAAAACTGTAGAGAATCCAGGGACAATGCAGTGTTATATGAGGTGATACTTTTATTGTTTTCTGGGCTGCTCTGTAGATAGAAAATACTATTCAGAGTTCAAAATACAAAATGAGGAAAACCTTTCTTTTTTAATTGATTCACTATGCAAGTGCTAACAGAGATTTCAGTGGTTTAGATGTCCTATAACTCTGATAAAGTTCAACGGTTACTGAAACTCAGAGAAACTGTCGTTTAACTTTATGCTCACTAAAATTTCTTATAATGTTAAAGAACTTACAAGCTCTAGACTAAGAAATATCCCATAATTATTTTAATAATATGTGCCTGTACATTAAAGGCTCCGCCTCCTTCACTTAAAATGAAGGATCCAAGTGGAATAAAAGAATGACTTACAACTGATCAAGAAACAAATATGGTTCATTATGTTAATGAGAAAATTAAGAGAAAATGCTTTCAATGTTGATGAAAAGTCAAGGAACACAGATTACAGAAAAGATGACTTTATAAAGAAGAGAATCCACTGGAAAAAACACTACTTCAATTTTTGATTCAATAATTTTGCATAGTCCTATAGTCTATGGGGTTATGTATCACTAAACATATTAAGAATAGGTAAATGACTTTCTGAACTGTATTTTCCTGAGTATCTCCTAAGCCAAGTATTCTTTCAATTTTAGATCCCGTAAATCATAACTACTGCATAATACAACTAATCAACAGAAATGTTATTAATATACTCTATTAATTGAGGAAGTACATCATACAGGTTCAGAAAGATTACCATCTAAAACAGCTACAATTATCTGAAAGCTTTAACTTGCCCAAAACTCCTTAGCCATAGTGGACAACTAATGATTCTATAAAATTCTATTCTATATAACATTTTTAGTTTACTGGTTATTTGTGAGGGCAGGCTGTCACTCGTGGCCTGTTTTAATCTTTTAAAGATGGTCTCTACTCCTATTTAAAGGTGTAAGTTATTAACCCTTATTTAGAAAAAGAAGTGCAGCTCGCTCACTGCTACATTCATTTAATTTTACATAAACACACTCTTTGAGGTTGAAACAAATCTGACTGGTTTTCAATGTGAAAATAAAATATAAAAATTGTCCTTTGAGTTATTTCTAAACAGAACGACTCGTCTCTATTCCTAGTGAGAATGCCAAAAAAAAGAAAGAGAGAGAGAAGAGAAAATTACTATATTTTGTAATTCTCTTCTTTTCTTTTTTTTTAATCTCAGGGTAAATACTACAGCCACAAGTACCACCAGCAAGAATCCTCCAGTTAAATGGGAAAAGGATTAAGAGATACGGAATCCTCAGAACTACATTTTGTATCTTCCCTAATTTCTAAGCTTAGGATGGAATCTAAATCTACACTCTCAATTTTATTTAATTCCTATCCCTTTTACCTTCCCAGGCATTCCCGGGATCAGGAACAGAGACTTGTTATAATCAAACTAATTTAGCTAAGGGACATCCTTGTAATTAAACCAACCCAGGAAAAATGATCATAATCTAGGTTAGGACATTGGGTTCCTCCACGGTCACACAGACAATTCTCAAACCATTTCTTGAATTTTTCTGTGTGCTCCTCTCTGCTTTCAAATGGAGTGTGTTCAGGGAAAACAAATTATCCCTCTCCCCTCTATTAATGCTAACAGCTAAAACAGAAAGGTGTTTATAAAATGTAATAAATCACAAACTTGAGATAAAATACTAGTAATTAATATCTACTTAGAGTTCCTCTTTTCTAAAAAAAAAAAAAAAACCTAAAATATATTTTTCAATCTGTTTTTAGTATAACATAGGAAATTATTTGGTTTCCCATATAACAAATAATAGATTTAACTTGAGGCAAAAAAGGTTAAGTGACTTACCCAAGGTTACAATTAGAGGTACAGCTGGGGCTAGAAACCAGGTCTCCTAAGTCTCAGCCCAGTGCTCTTTTCCTTAGCCCATGATGCCTTATCAGAAAAATCCAAATATAGTCAGACCCCCAGTTATATGGGTATGAGTTACACTGATTCACATATACAAACTTCATATAGTGTGACCAATGTTTCAACTCACGCGGTACCCTGCTTCCATTTATGCAGTATGCCAGGCATCGGCACGATTTTCAGTGGCACACAGGCGGTTGCCACCACCAGGGCCCTAGGCAAAATTGCAAAGAAGGCAAAGTTTGTCTTTGGCCCTCCCACCTCCCTTATTCATTCCTTTCCCACCTCCTGGTAGACCCCCTGCCCAGCCTCCCAGCACCATCATGCTGCCCTCTGATTGTCCAAAGCCCCCACACTTCCACCACTCACCCAGGACTGTCCTTTCTTGAAGTGCCCAGTGATCCCAAATAACCTCTCCATTTCCCTGCTACCAAAATTCCCATTCCTAAGGATTTCAATGAAGTTTAGGTAATCTAAATGATTAGCTGATTTAAGTAATTCAACATAAGGTACTTTTAACTAACAGACTTAAAGTCTCTAAGGAGTTTACAAAGAACTAATTAAAAATTCTGTTGGGAAGGGAAGGGAGAAGAAATCTTGGTAAGTGGGGAAGCAATGTTTGTCCAGAGCCCCAGGAGTCTGTGCCACTTCAGACTCCTTCAGAAAGAGGACACTAAGGGATGAGGGGATCATTGCCACCTTGAGCATCACTATCCAAAAACAGAAAGGGTGCTTTAGTCTCTGAGATTTAAAAATAAATAAACAAGCAAACAAACAAAGACAGAGCTATCTTAGATACCCTCCTACCTACCTTTTCCACCTCTCTCCTACTTCCTGGATCCCCATTTCCAACTCAGTGCCAAAGACACCCAACAGCATTTCCATAAGCTGTTCGTGTGTCCAAAACAAGATTTCCCATTATATGGTTTCAAATCATATGGTGTTATTCAGGGGGATACTTCCATGTTCCCCTACCCTGGATAACTTGAAGTTGACTGTATGCTAAAAAAAGAACAATTCTAATTATTAAAGGTCCTTAATCATAAAATGAAATATGGAAGCTCACTAAATATCTGGTAAGAAGGAAAAGAATGTTCTGATTCTTATCTTGCATATAGAAAAGGACTAATTTGGACATCTTAAAAAAAAAACAACACTCTTCCTTGAAAGTAGACCCAATTCAGCTGTGAAAATCCAGTCATTTCAGCTAAATAATATCATGGACTTATAAATATGTCTTCATTCATAAATCCTCTAAGTCTGAAGGCAAAAAAAAAAAAAAAAAAATCCAGTAGAAGACATACAAAAAAATATACAAAGTGGATTTTAATAAATCCATGTTTCTGCTGATTACACAAACAGCAATATATATACTTTTAAAATTTAGCTTTGCAATACTAGATGAGCTGCCTAATTCAGAAACGTACAGTGATGGTTACCTTGACCCAACTACCCTCCCAGTAAAATTAGGAAATCCAATACATGCAGAAGATACCACAAATGGTATCCATCAAGGATCATATAAAGTAACAAATGATTTATATAATTTAATTGCAAAGACTAATTATTCTGTTAGCTAAGATCCCATGTAGCACATTCCCAATACCCTCTCTCATGTAGGAAAAGGAGCAAGGTTAAGACATGCTGCAGTTATAAAGTAACCATTCTTACCTAAAGGTGAAAAATGGTAACAGTTAAAAGTTTCTCCAGTGGCATTTTAAGTTAATGTTAACTTAAGGGTTTACTACACAAGTAAAACCCGTTTTCTTCCCAATCTTTCCTTCCTCTCTACACAAACGACAATTAGATTCACCTTCTACACCTATTTGTCCATATGTTGTATGAAGAAAAGTCCTCAGTGTGGGTTTTTATTAAACCTGAACTGTGAACGCTGAAAAGCCACTCTAAATATATATTGCAAAAAGATTTGAATTCAATAAAGTTTTTTTAATCTACTCACATAATTTGCTGCAAAGCACTCAAGTAAATTATAAGAGCAACTATTAAAAGCTGAATTTAAGATGTGCCTTTTCTCTCAAGTCAAGCAATTTAAATAACTTGTCAAAAAAAAGCATTTATGTGGCTAAGAAATTATTTGCCTAAACAAGCAACACACAAAAACTAGCAAGGGTTTTATTTTTAAGAAAGTACTGAGGGCAACCGCTTCGGGTCCCCTCCCCCTGTGGGAGCTTTTCTGTCCTCTTAATAAATCCAGTTTTCTCAAAATAAAATATAAAATAAAATAAAGTACTAAACTAGACCTTTCCTCAATATGTGCATTATCGACAAAAAAAGGCAACAGCATTTCATCATTTTATTAAGAAATTATCTTTATGTCAAAACCTTTCTACAGATTCTAACCTAAGCACCTGTAAAGATCTTTGTTATTCTCAATTCTACTTCACTGGGCACCAAAATGGTTCTATTTGGGGCACATGCAACATTCGCCAATATTTACTGAACAAAGCCTCTATTAAATTGTCTAACAAAATGGAGGTCTCTCGGAAAAACAGGCCGTAACATTTTTCTTTTTACAAAATGGGGCCAAACACACCCACTTCGAGAAACCATGGTTTGGGTCAGATTTTCCATAAAAACGGTTGTTTCTGTGAGGCTCGAGGATAGTAGGAAGGTTCTCCTACAGACCCAGAAAGGCGGGGAGCTTCTCTGGGGCACTATGGAGGACGGCGGCGGGGGATGATCCCGAAGCTCTGGGCAGAGGAATCAGATGGGGGCGGAGGCTTCGGCGGCCCGCAGGTACCACATCAGCAACAAAACTGGCCGCCGACTACGCCAGAGAGACGTGGGCTCTCCCGTCCCAGCCAAGTCAACATTAAAAGCACAAACTCTCCTTTCTGCCTCCAGGGCCCGCCTCACCCCATTGGCAGCAGTTCCCGCCAATCCGCACGGTCACCGCCCCTCAAGCCCGCCTGCCAAGCCCTGATTGGACGGGATGGGGGCCGGGGTCCTCGTGTTACCAATCTGGGAGCCCCTTACTCAGCTACACGCGCGCGCCCAGGTGCGCCCTCGAACCCCTTCCCTGCGCCGAGCCCATCCCTTCCCCCACCCCCAGGGCCCTGGCGGAGACTTACCGTCCCGGGAGGTGCCCATCAACTGGTCCAGCATCGCGCGCATCTGGGC